>NW_027254027.1:0-9999 GCF_044704955.1 Pristiophorus japonicus
CTCCCCCGATCACACACTGTCCCATTGAACACACACTCTAACCCCTCCCCCCGATCACACCCTGTCCCATTGAACACACACTCTAACCCCTCCCCCCGATCACACCCTGTCCCATTGAACACACACTCTAACCCCTCCCCCCGATCACACCCTGTCCCATTGAACACACACTCTAACCCCTCCCCCCGATCACACCCTGTCCCATTGAACACACACTCTAACCCCTCCCCCCGATCACACCCTGTCCCATTGAACACACACTCTAACCCCTCCCCCCCGATCACACCCTGTCCCATTGAACACACACTCTAACCCCTCCCCCCCCCCGATCACACCCTGTCCCATTGAACACACACTCTAACCCCTCCCCCCGATCACACCCTGTCCCATTGAACACACACTCTAACCCCTCCCCCCGATCACACCCTGTCCCATTGAACACACACTCTAACCCCTCCCCCCCGATCACACCCTGTCCCATTGAACACACACTCTAACCCCTCCCCCCCGATCACACCCTGTCCCATTGAACACACACTCTAACCCCCCCCCCGATCACACCCTGTCCCATTGAACACACACTCTAACCCCTCCCCCCGATCACACCCTGTCCCATTGAACACACACTCTAACCCCTCCCCCCGATCACACCCTGTCCCATTGAACACACACTCTAACCCCTCCCCCCGATCACACCCTAGTCCCATTGAACACACACTCTAACCCCTCCCCCCGATCACACCCTGTCCCATTGAACACACACTCTAACCCCTCCCCCGATCACACCCTGTCCCATTGAACACACACTCTAACCCCTCCCCCGATCACACCCTGTCCCATTGAACACACACTCTAACCCCTCTCCCCGATCACACCCTGTCCCATTGAACACACACTCTAACCCCTCCCCCCGATCACACCCTGTCCCATTGAACACACACTCTAACCCCTCCCCCCGATCACACCCTGTCCCATTGAACACACACTCTAACCCCCCCCCCCCGATCACACCCTGTTCCATTGAACACACACTCTAACCCTCCCCCCGATCACACCCTGTCCCATTGAACACACACTCTAACCCCTCCCCCGATCACACACTGTCCCATTGAACACACACTCTAACCCCTCCCCCCCGCCGATCACAACCTGTCCCATTGAACACACACTCTAACCCCTCCCCCCCCCGATCACACCCTGTCCCATTGAACACACACTCTAACCCCTCCCCCCGATCACACCCTGTCCCATTGAACACACACTCTAACCCCTCCCCCCGATCACACCCTGTCCCATTGAACACACACTCTAACCCCTCCCCCCCATCACACCCTGTCCCATTGAACACACACTCTCACCCCTCTCCCCGATCACACCCTGTCCCATTGAACACACACTCTAACCCCTCCCCACGATCACACCCTGTCCCATTGAACACACACTCGAACCCCTCCCCCGATCACACCCTGTCCCATTGAACACACACTCTAACCCCCTCCCCCGATCACACCCTGTCCCATTGAACACACACTCTAACCCCTCCCCCCGATCACACCCTGTCCCATTGAACACACACTCTAACCCCTCCCCCGATCACACCCTGTCCCATTGAACACACACTCTAACCCCTCCCCCGATCACACCCTGTCCCATTGAACACACACTCTAACCCCTCCCCCCGATCACACCCTGTCCCATTGAACACACACTCGAACCCCTCCCCCGATCACACCCTGTCCCATTGAACACGCACTCTAACCCCCTCCCCCGATCACACCCTGTCCCATTGAACACACACTCTAACCCCTCCCCCCGATCACACCCTGTCCCATTGAACACACACTCTAACCCCTCCCCCGATCACACCCTGTCCCATTGAACACACACTCTAACCCCTCCCCCGATCACACCCTGTCCCATTGAACACACACTCTAACCCCTCCCCCCGATCACACCCTGTCCCATTGAACACACACTCTAACCCCTCCCCCGATCACACCCTGTCCCATTGAACACACACTCTAACCCCCCCCCCCCCGATCACACCCTGTCCCATTGAACACACACTCTAACCCCTCCCCCCGATCACACCCTGTCCCATTGAACACACACTCTAACCCCTCCCCCCGATCACACCCTGTCCCATTGAACACACACTCTAACCCCTCCCCCCCCATCACACCCTGTCCCATTGAACACACACTCTAACCCCTCTCCCCGATCACACCCTGTCCCATTGAACACACACTCTAACCCCTCCCCCCGATCACACCCTGTCCCATTGAACACACACTCGAACCCCTCCCCCGATCACACCCTGTCCCATTGAACACACACTCTAACCCCTCCCCCCGATCACACACTGTCCCATTGAACACACACTCTAACCCCCACCCCCCGATCACACCCTGTCCCATTGAACACACACTCTAACCCCTCCCCCCGATCACACCCTGTCCCATTGAACACACACTCTAACCCCTCCCCCCCGATCACACCCTCTCCCATTGAACACACACTCTAACCCCTCCCCCCGATCACACCCTGTCCCATTGAACACACACTCTAAACCCTCCCCCCCCGATCACACCCTGTCCCATTGAACACACACTCTAACCCCCCCGCCCCCCGATCACACCCTGTCCCATTGAACACACACTCTAACCCCTCCCCCGATCACACCCTGCCCATTGAACACACACTCAAACCCCTCCCCCCCCCCGATCACACCCTGTCCCATTGAACACACACTCTAACCCCTCCCCCGATCACACCCTGTCCCATTGAACACACACTCTAACCCCTCCCCCCGATCACACCCTGTCCCATAGAACACACACTCTAACCCCTCCCCCCGATCACACCCTGTCCCATTGAACACACACTCTAAACCCTCCCCCGCCGATCACACCCTGTCCCATTGAACACACACTCTAACCCCTCCCCCCGATCACACCCTGTCCCATTGAACACACATTCTAACCCCTCCCCCCGATCAGACTCTGTCCCATTGAACACACACTCTAACCCCTCACCCCGATCACACCCTGTCCCATTGAACACACACTCTAACCCCTCCCCCCGATCACACCCTGTCCCATTGAACACACACTCTAACCCTCCCCCCGATCACACCCTGTCCCATTGAACACACACTCTAACCCCTCCCCCGATCACACACTGTCCCATTGAACACACACTCTAACCCCTCCCCCGATCACACCCTGTCCCATTGAACACACACTCTAACCCCTCTCCCCGATCACACCCTGTCCCATTGAACACACACTCTAACCCCTCCCCCCGATCACACCCTGTCCCATTGAACATGCACTCTAACCCCTCCCCCCGATCACACCCTGTCCCATTGAACACACACTCGAACCCCTCCACCCGATCACACTCTGTCCCAGTGAACACACACTCTAACCCCTCACCCCGATCACACCCTGTCCCATTGAACACACACTCTCACCCCTCCCCCCGACCACACCCTGTCCCATTGAACACACACTCTAACCCCCCCCCCCGATCACACCCTGTCCCATTGAACACACACTCTAACCCCCTCCCCCGATCACACCCTGTCCCATTGAACACACACTCTAACCCCTCCCCCGATCACACCCTGTCCCATTGAACACACACTCTAACCCCCTCCCCCGATCACACCCTGTCCCATTGAACACACACTCTAACCCCTCCCCCCGATCACACCCTGTCCCATTGAACACACACTCTGACCCCTCCCCCCCGATCACACCCTGTCCCATTGAACACACACTCTAACCCCTCCCCCGATCACACCCTGTCCCATTGAACACACACTCTAACCCCTCCCCCCGATCACACCCTGTCCCATTGAACACACACTCTAACCCCTCCCCCGATCACACCCTGTCCCATTGAACACACACTCTAACCCCTCCCCCCGATCACACCCTGTCCCATTGAACACACACTCTAACCCCTCCCCCCGATCACACCCTGTCCCATTGAACACACACTCTAACCCCTCCCCCCGATCACACCCTGTCCCATTGAACACACACTCTAACCCCTCCCCCCGATCACACCCTGTCCCATTGAACACACACTCTAACCCCTCCCCCGATCACACCCTGTCCCATTGAACACACACTCTAACCCCTCCCCCCCGATCACACCCTGTCCCATTGAACACACACTCTAACCCCCCTCCCCCGATCACACCCTGTCCCATTGAACACGCACTCTAACCCCTCCCCCCGATCACACTCTGTCCCATTGAACACACACTCTAACCTCTCCCCCCGATCACACCCTGTCCCATTGAACACACACTCTAACCCCTCCCCCGATCACACACTGCCCCATTGAACACACACTCTAACCCCTCCCCCGATCACACACTGTCCCATTGAACACACACTCTAACCCCTCCCCCCGATCACACCCTGTCCCATTGAACACACACTCTAACACCCCCCCCCACCCGATCACACCCTGTCCCATTGAACACACACTCTAACCCCTCCCCCGATCACACACTGTCCCATTGAACACACACTCTAACCCCTCCCCCCCCCCGATCACACCCTGTCCCATTGAACACACACTCTAACCCCTCCCCCCCGATCACACCCTGTCCCATTGAACACACACTCTAACCCCTCCCCCCGATCACACCCTGTCCCATTGAACACACACTCTAACCCCTCCCCCCGATCACACCCTGTCCCATTGAACACACACTCTGACCCCTCCCCACGATCACACCCTGTCCCATTGAACACACACTGTAACCCCTCCCCCCCATCACACCCTGTCCCATTGAACACACACTCTAACCCCTCCCCCGATCACACCCTGTCCCATTGAACACACACTCTAACCCCTCCCCCCGATCACACCCTGTCCCATTGAAAACACACTCGAACCCCTCCCCCGATCACACCCTGTCCCATTGAACACACACTCTAACCCCCTCCCCCGATCACACCCTGTCCCATTGAACACACACTCTAACCCCTCCCCCGATCACACCCTGTCCCATTGAACACACACTCTAACCCCTCCCCCCGATCACACCCTGTCCCATTGAACACACACTCTAACCCCTCCCCCGATCACACCGTCCCATTGAACACACACTCTAACCCCTCCCCCGATCACACCGTGTCCCATTGAACACACACTCTAACCCCTCCCCCGATCACACCCTGTCCCATTGAACACACACTCTAACCCCTCCCCCGATCACACCCTGTCCCATTGAACACACACTCTAACCCCTCCCCCCCCCCGATCACACCCTGTCCCATTGAACACACACTCTAACCCCTCCCCCCAATCACACCCTGTCCCATTGAACACACACTCTAACCCCTCACCCGATCACACCGTGTCCCATTGAACACACACTCTAACCCCCCTCCCCCGATCACACCCTGTCCCATTGAACACGCACTCTAACCCCTCCCCCCGATCACACCCTGTCCCATTGAACACACACTCTAACCCCTCCCCCCGATCACACCCTGTCCCATTGAACACACAATCTAACCCCTCCCCCCGATCACACCCTGTCCCATTGAACACACACTCTAACCCCTCCCCCGATCACACCCTGTCCCATTGAACACACACTCTAACCCCTCCCCCCGATCACACACTGTCCCATTGAACACACACTCTAACCCCCACCCCCCGATCACACCCTGTCCCATTGAACACACACTCTAACCCCTCCCCCCGATCACACCCTGTCCCATTGAACACACAATCTAACCCCTCCCCCCCGATCACACCCTGTCCCATTGAACACACACTCTAACCCCTCCCCCCGATCACACCCTGTCCCATTGAACACACACTCTAACCCCTCCCCCCGATCACACCCTGTCCCATTGAACACACACTCTAAACCCTCCCCCCCGATCACACCCTGTCCCATTGAACACACACTCTAACCCCTCCCCCGATCACACCCTGTCCCATTGAACACACACTCTAACCCCTCCCCCCGATCACACCCTGTCCCATTGAACACACACTCTAACCCCTCCCCCCGATCACACCCTGTCCCATTGAACACACACTCTAACCCCTCCCCCCGATCACACCCTGTCCCATTGAACACACACTCTAACCCCTCCCCCCGATCACACCCTGTCCCATTGAACACACACTCTAACCCCTCCCCCCGATCACACCCTGTCGCATTGAACACACACTCTAACCCCTCCCCCGATCACACACTGCCCCATTGAACACACACTCTAACCCCTCCCCCGATCACACACTGTCCCATTGAACACACACTCTAACCCCTCCCCCCGATCACACCCTGTCCCATTGAACACACACTCTAACCCCCCCCCCGATCACACCCTGTTCCATTGAACACACACTCTAACCCTCCCCCCGATCACACCCTGTCCCATTGAACACACACTCTAACCCCTCCCCCGATCACACACTGTCCCATTGAACACACACTCTAACCCCTCCCCCCGCCGATCACACCCTGTCCCATTGAACACACACTCTAACCCCTCCCCCCGATCACACCCTGTCCCATTGAACACACACTCTAACCCCTCCCCCCCATCACACCCTGTCCCATTGAACACACACTCTAACCCCTCTCCCCGATCACACCCTGTCCCATTGAACACACACTCTAACCCCTCCCCCCGATCACACCCTGTCCCATTGAACACACACTCGAACCCCTCCCCCGATCACACCCTGTCCCATTGAACACACACTCTAACCCCTCCCCCCGATCACACACTGTCCCATTGAACACACACTCTAACCCCCACCCCCCGATCACACCCTGTCCCATTGAACACACACTCTAACCCCCTCCCCCCGATCACACCCTGTCCCATTGAACACACACTCTAAGCCCTCCCCCCCGATCACACCCTGTCCCATTGAACACACACTCTAACCCCTCCCCCCGATCACACCCTGTCCCATTGAACACACACTCTAACCCCTCCCCCCGATCACACCCTGTCCCATTGAACACACACTCTAAACCCTCCCCCCCGATCACACCCTGTCCCATTGAACACACACTCTAACCCCCCCGCCCCCCGATCACACCCTGTCCCATTGAACACACACTCTAACCCCTCCCCCGATCACACCCTGCCCATTGAACACACACTCAAACCCCTCCCCCCCCCGATCACACCCTGTCCCATTGAACACACACTCTAACCCCTCCCCCGATCACACCCTGTCCCATTGAACACACACTCTAACCCCTCCCCCCGATCACACCCTGTCCCATTGAACACACACTCTAACCCCTCCCCCCGATCACACCCTGTCCCATTGAACACACACTCTAAACCCTCCCCCGCCGATCACACCCTGTCCCATTGAACACACACTCTAACCCCTCCCCCCGATCACACCCTGTCCCATTGAACACACATTCTAACCCCTCCCCCCGATCACACTCTGTCCCATTGAACACACACTCTAACCCCTCACCCCGATCACACCCTGTCCCATTGAACACACACTCTAACCCCTCCCCCCGATCACACCCTGTCCCATTGAACACACACTCTAACCCCCCCCCCCCGATCACACCCTGTCCCATTGAACACACACTCTAACCCCTCCCCCCAATCACACCCTGTCCCATTGAACACACACTCTAACCCCACCCCCCGATCACACCCTGTCCCATTGAACACACACTCTAACCCCTCACCCCGATCACACCCTGTCCCATTGAACACACACTCTCACCCCTCCCCCCGACCACACCCTGTCCCATTGAACACACACTCTAACCCCTCCCCCCGATCACACCCTGTCCCATTGAACACACACTCTAACCCCCTCCCCCGATCACACCCTGTCCCATTGAACACACACTCTAACCCCTCCCCCGATCACACCCTGTCCCATTGAACACACACTCTAACCCCTCCCCCCGATCACACCCTGTC
This sequence comes from Pristiophorus japonicus, assembly GCF_044704955.1. Taxonomy (NCBI): domain Eukaryota; kingdom Metazoa; phylum Chordata; class Chondrichthyes; family Pristiophoridae; genus Pristiophorus; species Pristiophorus japonicus. Next base: position 7,962 of record NW_027254027.1, read on the forward strand.
CCATTGAACACACACTCTAACCCCTCCCCCCGATCACACCCTGTCCCATTGAACACACACTCTAACCCCTCCCCCCGATCACACCCTGTCCCATTGAACACACACTCTAACCCCTCCCCCCGATCACACACTGTCCCATTGAACACACACTCTAACCCCTCCCCCCCCCGATCACACCCTGTCCCATTGAACACACACTCTAACCCCTCCCCCCCGATCACACCCTGTCCCATTGAACACACACTCTAACCCCTCCCCCCGATCACACCCTGTCCCATTGAACACACACTCTAACCCCTCCCCCCGATCACACCCTGTCCCATTGAACACACACTCTGACCCCTCCCCCCGATCACACCCTGTCCCATTGAACACACACTGTAACCCCTCCCCCCCATCACACCCTGTCCCATTGAACACACACTCTAACCCCTCCCCGATCACACCCTGTCCCATTGAACACACACTCTAACCCCTCCCCCTGATCACACCCTGTCCCATTGAAAACACACTCGAACCCCTCCCCCGATCACACCCTGTCCCATTGAACACACACTCTAACCCCCTCCCCCGATCACACCCTGTCCCATTGAACACACACTCTAACCCCTCCCCCGATCACCTGTCCCATTGAACACACACTCTAACCCCTCCCCCCGATCACACCCTGTCCCATTGAACACACACTCTAACCCCTCCCCCGATCACACCGTCCCATTGAACACACACTCTAACCCCTCCCCCCGATCACACCGTGTCCCATTGAACACACACTCTAACCCCTCCCCCGATCACACACTGCCCCATTGAACACACACTCTAACCCCTCCCCCCGATCACACACTGTCCCATTGAACACACACTCTAACCCCTCCCCCCGATCACACCCTGTCCCATTGAACACACACTCTAACCCCCCCCCACCCCCGATCACACCCTGTCCCATTGAACACACACTCTAACCCTCCGCCCGATCACACCCTGTCCCATTGAACACACACTCTAACCCCTCCCCCGATCACACACTGTCCCATTCAACACACACTCTAACCCCTCCCCCCCCCCGATCACACCCTGTCCCATTGAACACACACTCTAACCCCTCCCCCCCCGATCACACCCTGTCCCATTGAACACACACTCTAACCCCTCCCCCCGATCACACCCTGTCCCATTGAACACACACTCTAACCCCTCCCCCCGATCACACCCTGTCCCATTGAACACACACTCTAACCCCCTCCCCCCGATCACACCCTGTCCCATTGAACACACACTCTAACCCCTCCCCCCCGATCACACCCTGTCCCATTGAACACACACTCTGACCCCTCCCCCGATCACACCCTGTCCCATTGAACACACACTCTAACCCCTCCCGCCCCCCGATCACACCCTGTCCCATTGAACACACACTCTAACCCCTCCCCCCGATCACACCCTGTCCCATTGAACACACACTCTAACCCCTCCCCCCGATCACACCCTGTCCCATTGAACACACACTCTAACCCCCTCCCCCCGATCACACCCTGTCCCATTGAACACACACTCTAACCCCTCCCCCGATCACACCCTGTCCCATTGAACACACACTCTAACCCCTCCCCCGATCACACCCTGTCCCATTGAACACACACTCTAACCCCTCCCCCCGATCACACCCTGTCCCATTGAACACACACTCTAACCCCTCCCCCCGATCACACCCTGTCCCATTGAACACACACTCTAACCCCCTCCCCCCGATCACACCCTGTCCCATTGAACACACACTCTAACCCCTCCCCCCGATCACACCCTGTCCCATTGAACACACACTCTAACCCCTCTCCCGATCACACCCTGTCCCATTGAACACACACTCTAACCCCTCCCCCCGATCACACCCTGTCCCATTGAACACACACTCTAACCCCTCCCCCCGATCACACCCTGTCCCATTGAACACACACTCTAACCCCTCCCCCCGATCACACCCTGTCCCATTGAACACACACTCTAACCCCTCCCCCGATCACACCCTGTCCCATTGAAC
>NW_027254029.1:0-9981 GCF_044704955.1 Pristiophorus japonicus
CACCACAACACACACCACCCCCCCCCCCACACACACACACACCACCCCCCCCCACACACACACACACCACCCCCCCCCCACACACACACCACCCCCCCCACACACACACACACACCACCCCACCCCACCCCCACACACACCACCCCACCCCCGCCACCCCACCCCCACCCCCGCCACCCCACCCCCCGCACACCACCCCACCCCCACGCACACCACACCACCCCACCCCCACGCACCACACCACCCCACCCCCACGCACACACACACCACCCCACCCCCACCACACACACACCACCCCACCCCCACGCACACACACACCACCCCACCCCCACGCACACACACACCACCCCCACACACACACACCACCCCACCCCCACACACACACACACCACCCACCCCACACACACACACCACCCCACCCCCCCCACACACCACACCCCACCCCCACACAACACCCACCCAACCCCCACACACACACACACCCCACCCCCACACACACACCACCCCACCCCCACACACACACACCACCCCACCCCCACACACACACCACCCCACCCCCACACACACACCACCCCACCCCCACACACACACCACCCCACCCCCACACACACACCACCCCACCCCCACACACACACCACCCCACCCCACACACACACCACCCCACCCCCACACACACACCACCCCACCCCCACACACACCACCCCACCCCACACACACACCACCCCACCCCCACACACACACCACCCCACCCCCACACACACACCACCCCACCCCACACACACACCACCCCACCCCCACACACACACCACCCCACCCCCACACACACACCACCCCACCCCCACACACACACCACCCCACCCCCACACACACACCACCCCACCCCCACACACACACCACCCCACCCCCACACACACACCACCCCACCCCCACACACACACCACCCCACCCCCACACACACACCACCCCACCCCCACACACACACCACCCCACCCCCACACACACACCACCCCACCCCACACACACACCACCCCACCCCCACACACACACCACCCCACCCCCACACACACACCACCCCACCCCCACACACACACCACCCCACCCCCACACACACACCACCCCACCCCCACACACACACCACCCCACCCCCACACACACACCACCCCACCCCCACACACACACCACCCCAGCCCCACACACACACCACCCCAGCCCCACACACATCACCCCACCCCCACACACATCACCCCACCCCCACACACATCACCCCACCCCCACCCCCACACACACCCCCTTTTGAAAAGTGTTGACACCCAGTTTCAAAATTTGTATTGAACGTTGTGGCTCTTTTCCAGCTGCTGACAGCCGTCATTGCTGTTGCTGGTATCTTTTGTTGTATGATTTGCAACCCTGCAAGCCTGTGCACCATTCAGGAGAAGGTTTGGGATCGTCTCATCTGCTGCAAGGCAATCCTGTTGTCAAGATTGCCCTAATGCAGTTCTTTGCAATGGAAAGATGTCGAGCTTTATCTGAAAAATGTCTGAGTCCTGGTCAGGAAAAGAAATGGGAGTGATCTTGAAAACACACTCTGCATAAACTTGCAAAGCTGAAAGAAAGATTCTGCATAATCCTTACAACTTGCTGAAGTACCTGTTCAATTCTAGAACTCCTAATGAGTGTTGAGACATCGGAATATCCAAGGTGACCTGAAGCACTGGGCCCAAGTTTCGGCCTCAGTTGCTCCTGATTTTTTGGAGAAGGTGTAGAACGGAGTATCTTAGAAATTCAAATTCTCGGCATTTAGTTTGCTCCAGTTCTAGTCAGTTAGAACAGTTTCACTTTGGAACAGAATTTTTTTTTTTCCAAAAGGGGGCATGTCCGGCCACTTACGCCTGTTTTCAAAGTTTCGGCAGTGAAAACTTACTCCAAACTAACTTAGAATGTAGATTTTGTACGTTCGAAAAAACCTTGTCTACACTTTAGAAAATCAGGCGTAGGTTACAAATTAGGCATAGGGAATGGGGGGGGGGGGGTTAAGGGAAGTTTACAAACATTAAACACTTCAGTTTTACAAATAAAGAGCCATCATCAATAATAAATGATAAATACATCAATAAATCAACCAATAAATCAATCAAAAAAAAATTAATAAAAAATAAAAATTGTTTCAATAAATAAAACATTTTCTACTTACCGACTGCAGCACCGGGAGTCCTCCAACAGCGTGCTGGGACGGTCCCCCCAGTGTGTCTCTGTCAGTGTCTCTATCTGTCTGTCTGTGTGTGTGTCTCTCACTCTCTGTCTGTCAGTGTCTGTGTTTCTGACAGCGAGGGGAGGGGGAGAAGGGAGGTGGGATGGGGAGAGGGGGAGAAGATGTAAGGAGGGAGGGAAGGAGAGAGGAGAAAGGAGAGAGGAGGGAGAGAGGAGAAAGGAGAGAGGAGGGAGAGGGGGAAGGAGAGAGGAGAGAGGGAAGGAGAGAGGGAAGGAGAAAGGAGAGAGGGAAGGAGAGGAGAGAGGGAAGGAGAGGGAGGGAAGGAGAGAGGGAGGGAGGGAAGGAGAGAAGGGAGGGAGGAAAGGAGAGAGGGAGGGAGGAAAGGAGAGGGAGGGAGGAAAGGAGAGGGAGGGAGGGAGGAAAGGAGAGAGGGAGGGAGGGAAGAAGGAGAGGGAGGGAAAGTGAAGGAGGCTGAATGGCCGGGCCCAAGACCTCGGGCTAGATTTACAGGTAGGTGGAGTCAGGTCTTGGGGGGGGGGGGGGGGGGAGAGAGAAAGAGTCGCGGAGGTCCGGAGGGGGGGGGGGGGGGGTGAGAGAGAGTCGCGGAGGTCCGGGGGAGAGAGAGTCGGGTCGGGAGGAAGCAGGAGCTGGGCGTGCGAGGCAGCCTTATGCATTCAGCCCCAGTGAGGCCATTCGGCCAGGGCTAGGGGCTGCGTGCTTCGGGCCCCTCCCACACAGTTTTGGGCGCCTGGAGCTACTGCACATGCGCGCCCACTGTAGCGCGCATGTGCAGAGGTCCCGGCACTGTTTTCAGCGCAGGGACCTGGCTCCGCCCCCTACAGCTCGTGTTGTGCTGCGCCGAGCTGCAGAAGAGACCTGCAGGGAGCCGGAGAATTAGCTACGTTTTTTTTAGGCGCACTTTCTGCCGTGAAAAACGGGCGTCCAGGTCCGGGCTGCGCCGTTTTAGGCGCGTCCCGAAACTTGGGCCCATTAAGCCAACCTAAACTTACTAACTAGAACTGGAGCAAACTAATATCCGACAATTGCAATTTCTAACATACTCCAAACTAAACTAGTTGCTCCAAAAAACTAGGAGCAACTCCACCCGAAACTTGGGCCCAAAGAGGTTAAGAAAATGTAAAATGTAAATAAGGAAGGCTATTTTGTAAGTGACCTAATTGGAAATCAAAATTTACTAATTATCTACTGTACTGACACCAGCACCTAGAGAAATGGTCCCATTTCAACAATCAGCACAAGTTTACTTCATTTTTCACTCACACAAAAATTTCCTGTGCAGCCTTTCAATAGCTTGGTGTACATACCTACAGCGCTGTAAGCAAGTCGCTGTTATTACACTGGACTAGTACCTGTATGCACTTACCTGAACCTATCACGGTACAAAATGCACCTGTTGGCTCAAGAAGGCTACTGTAATCCTTCAAACACATGCCTGATCATATAAATCCAAATCCCACCAGCTCACAACCTCTCTCAGCATTTGCTGCTCCTAGTTAAAGCATGGAATTGAAATCTTTCTACACCAAGCACAACTATATCTATTGGACAGATTCTTGCAGCACTCTGGTCACTCCATATCTAAAGGCTCAACTCAGTAGGATACTGGAAGCCAAATGTAATATTTATAAACTGACATTTTAATAGCTCACGTTGGTTTTAGCGGTTTTGAATTAATGCTCAAGGCAAAAAAGACCTACCCAGCTAGGTAAAGGCCATTTGTCTCATTAGAATGATGAAACCAATACATCTGCCACACTGATACATTCATACAAAGCAGACAATTTTAGAGTGAGCAGACTTACGAATGCCCCAAAAAACTGCAACCCAACTAAGCCACACAGAACAAAACACTCATCAATGACTTCGCTTCAAAGATGCGTGGAAATTTGCAATTTAAACAGAACATTTCCTGCCACTGGTAGCCATTAGTAAACCTTGTCCAAATGGAATGCAATGGTGCTCAATAGAGCATTAAGTACTGGGAACTGTGACAATTACTTTTGGGGGGGGAAAAAAACACACCTAACAACAGCCGATAACTTACAGCTTTGTTAAAATTTGCACTGGCATTTTTGTAAGATTATATCATCAGGTGCATCGTTCGCGGAAACTGCAAGCAGATGGGCAATTTTACAAATTCAAATTAAACAATGATTTAAGACATTTAAACTGTCCTGTGTCAGAATAAAAAATTACACATTCATAAATATAAATACTCCTTTTTCCTTTCTTAAACACAGCATTATGTTGGAAAATAAGCGAATCCCAATAGAACTCACTGCATCGCTCATCTATGAAGGGGTCCAAGCAGGCGCAAACTACAAAACAAATCGATGCACAACAATCTTGCTCACCAACATCACAAGAATAGCTGGCAAGAGGAACTTTGCGCAGTACAGCAAGGAGTACCCTTCTGAGGCCGGTAAAGAGCACCGAGATCTATATTCTCCATGCAACTATATACAGTATATCTAACCTGTGCTATTCACATTGAAGACCAAGTAAAAAAAAAAAAAATTCCATTCGTCAGCACTAACATTGCTCACTTTAAAAAGCAAAAAACATGGCAAAACCTACTAGTTTGAAGGGGAAAAACCCCTGCTCTTTAAGGCTGGCTGTACTATGCATTTTCCAGCCGGCATGCAGGTGTGCCAATTACATATCAAGCAGGAAAATTCACAATTGTCAGTGGGTAACTAACAAGCCACAATGTTTTCCCATCTCGATGTTTCTTCCTTTCCAAAATTCCACATCAGCAAGAATGACATTCAAATGAGTAAACTTAGCCAGAAATTCCATTGCAGCATGAAGGTCTCAGAGCTTAACAGTTACTTCTGACATGGAAGGCCATCATCATGCATGTCTTCACATGCCTTTGTTAAAAATTATCAATGCGAACCCCCAAATTCCTCCCCCACTCTCCCCTTTTACTAATATATCTCATGTAAGCGGACAGGCTTTTCATCTCATTTCAAATTAGCAATGAACTAGAAAATGAATGTCAAGTTTTGGGAAAAAAGGATGATTTGTTTCACTTCATTACATAGTTAGAAGTCAAGCCAGGAAACATGGGGGCCGAAATTGATGGCCTTACCACTAAGATCTGCTGACATTCCTCCTCGGGTTCTGCCCTATGCGATTTTCCATTTGGTCTGGAGCGGGTGGGAGAGGAGAACAGCCCGCTGATGTCAGTGGACGGCCAAGTGACCTCCCGTCCGCCGAGATGCCAGATTGGTGCGAGCGGGAGTCAGCGCCAGGACGGGGAAGGACCGCTACAAGGAGGCTGGTCTATCCCCGACAGTAGGCATGATGACCTGCAAGAAAAGGTTAGTAAACATTTTTTTTAAATTTTCTTTACAGACTTACCTGGATGGGGTCCCCTGAAGGTGTTTCGATGTTTTTTTTTAATGATTTTTATTTCCAGCTGTTCAACCCTCGCTGGGCCCAACTCCATCCTCGGCGGCACTTGGACGGCAAGAACCTTTGCCGCCAAGAATGAGAGCTCCCGCCCAGATTGACGGCGCAAGTCCCTCTTTTGCCATCAGGTATCTCGCCGGCCATCAGCGTTCCTTTTGAGCGGCCCTCGGCCTTAAGAGGTGATCTTATTGAAACTTATAATAATAATGAGGGGGCTCGACAAGGTGGATGCAGAGAGGATATTTCCACTCATAGGGGAAACTAAAACTAGGGGACATAGTCTTAGAATAAGGGGCCGCCCATTTAAAATGGAGATGAGGAGTAATTTCTTCTCAGAGGGTTGTAAATCTGTGGAATTTTCTGCCCCACTTGGTCATTGAATATATTTAAGGCGGAGATAGACAGATTTTTGAGCGATAAGGGAATAAAGGGTTATGGGGAGCAGGCAGGGAAGTGGAACTGAGTCCATGATCAGATCAGCCATGATTGTTTTGAATAGCGGAGGAGGCTCGAAGGGCCAAATGGCCTACTCCTGCTCCTATTTCTTATGTTTTTATATTCGCCAATTTCGGCCCCATGGTATTTAACACCCTCAAGAATCTCCAATTTGAAGTTCCTATAGAAACATCACAATAAACTTGCAGAAATAAGTTCATACTAGAGGGCAGAAATCAGCATTCCCTTTTGCATGGGCCTGGAATACCCGAATACTGGGAAATATTTGCAGAGTTGCCCTTTGTTCAGGTACATTTTGTATGAAAAGTTAAAACTTGCAGGGCTTGGAATTGAATTTTTAAAGTAACTTCAGTTTAAAAAAGGACAAGTTTTAAATTTAAATTTAATGTTCCATCTGTTCATATATTGGGTCATCCTGCAAGTACAAATCTGCAACTCAGCCTTTGTACATGGAACACAAAACCAAATTGGACCACGTCCAAATTGAAATAATACAGAACTGCAAGGATCACTTCAATTTGAATTTTGAATTAAGCTATTGTCCTATTTACAGGAGAGTTACATAATTTTGCTAAATATACATACAAGGCTTATTTTCCAAAATCGCCAACAATACAGGAGGCTACAGTAACCCACTTTACTGTAAATACTTCCAACCGGGAAATTTAGCTACGTCCAAGTCATAGCTTTTTCAAAAACACTTTTACAAAACTGCATTCTACCACTTAACAGAACAGCCAACTTAAACCAGAATACAAGCCAGATGCTATTTTTAAATAAATAATTTAAAAAAAATGTTCAACAGGCATCTGCTTCCACGGGACAATCTCCAGTACCAATCCCACAGATACTTTGCTCCTGGATTAACTCCCTCTTCACAACTACCTCCAAACTTGGACATTTGTTCTGGTTCTGAAGCTGTAAACCACTCCCTCATGTCCACCTTATGCCCAATAAAACCTTTGCTCTCTCCCAGGCTGGCCATTCTTCCTCATCCTTTCTATGGCCTTTGACATAGTCAACCTACTCCAGTGTCTCCCCACTGATTAGCTCAATGAACTACTCTTACTTGGTTCCACTTTTACCAATCCAATCATAATCAAAGCATCTGCAGTAATGGCATCTCTTCTCACTCCCTGCACCATCACCTGTGGAGTCAGCCAAGGATCTATCCTGGGCCAGCCCCCTTCCTCAGCTACATACTTCCCTTTGGCAAAATCATCCAAAGATATGGCGTCAGTTGTAAATTAACGCCGACGACATCCAGATCTACCTCCCCATCACCTTTTTCAATGCCTCCAGTGTCTGCTTTTAGACCAATTGTCCGATAGCCTGTCTGGATAAGCCGCAATTGAATGGCAGAGCAGGCTCAAAGAGCCGAAAGGCCTCCTATTGCTCCTATTTCTTATGTTCTTAATTTCTTCCAGTTAAAAAAATAGGAAAATCATCTTCAGTACCTGCCACAAACTCTGTACCCTTGCCACCAATTCCATTCCCCTCTCCAGCCACTGTCCCAGGTGAAACTACACTGCTTGCAACAGTAGCTTCCTATTCACTCCCAAGTTAAGCCTCCAACTCCATATCCTCTGCGTCACAAATACCGTCTACCTCAACCTTCATAATACTGCCTGCCTCCACCACTCTGCTGTTGTTTCTGTTATCTCTGGCCTAGACTATTCCAATGCCTTCATGGCCAGTCTCCCATCCTCCATGCTCTGTAAAATCTAGGTCATTTAATACTGCACTGCCTATCCCGCTCACCCATCACTCCTATCCTTGTTGACCTACATTGGCTTCATGTTCTCCCAAGCCTCAAATTTAAAATTATCCCAGTGTTTGAATCCCTTTAATGCCTCGTCCCTCCCCAACCCTGTAATATCCACCCAACCCCACACCATACCACAAGAACTTTTGTTCGCCTGACTTTTGTCTGTGCATCCAACACTCTCTTCGCCCCATCAATGACAGCCATGCCTTCAGCAGTCTAGGTCCTGTGATCTGGAAATCCCTCCCGAAACCGCTCCTCCTTTAAGACCATTCTTGAAACCCTCCTCTTCAAATCAAACTTTCAGTCACTCCTCCCAATATCTGCTTCTGACTCAATATCCATTTTTATCTAATTACGGCTCTATGAAGCACCTGGAGACATTTTACTGCATTCAAGGTGCTATTTAAGTGCATTGTTGTTGCACAGTTCTCACTGAAAGGGATGAAATTGCAATTTTTTTTATATAAAGGCTTAACTGTCTCAGCTGCTGCTGCATCAGACCAGTACTGCTCTCAGTTACCAAATGAACACACCACTGCACAACACCAGTTGCATTTTAATAATTGACGGGAAAGGGGGGGGGGGGGGGGGGGGAGAGAAGAGAGATTAAACCGAGCACACAGAATAGAGCAGATGGCTAGAGGATGAACTACAGAGACGAACAGAGTAAGATCAATTGGTTTTATATCATTTTGTACATGCAACCAGCTCATTATATCAGTAACTTCTGCAATTCACCCATGATTACAAAGTTAGTGTATTTAAAGCACAGAAACAGGCCATTCGGCCCAACCAGTCCATTTGCCAATTATATGCCCATTCTGCAAGTTAATGCTCCATTCGATCCTCCTCCTATCCTTTTTCATCTATCTACCAGCATAATCTTCTATTCCCTTCTCCTATATATGCTCATCTAGCTTCCCCTTAAATGCATCTACACTATTCATTTCAACTACTCCCTGTGGTAGCGAGTTCCACATTTTCACCACTCTCTATGTAAAGAGGTTTCTTCTGAATTCCTCATTTGATTTCTTGGTGACTATTTTATATTGACGGTCTCTTGTTTTGCTCTATCAAACCGCTTCATAATTCTATTAGGTCACTCCTCAACCTTCTCTTGAGAAAAGAGATCCAGCTTATTCATCCTTTCCCGATAGGTACAACTTCGCAGGCAGTTCTGGCATCATCCTTGTAAATCTTTCAACACACTCTCCAGTGCCTCTATATCCTTTTTATAATATGCCGACCAGAACTATACACGATACTCCAAGTGTGGTCGAACCAAGGTTCATAGAATCATTGGGCCCAAGTTTCCACATGATTCGCGCCTGATTTTTTAGGAGCAACTGGTGGAGAACGGACTATTTTAGAAATCGCAATTCTCCACATTTTTTTTTCTGCAGTTCTAGTCAGGTAGAACAGTTCTAGTTTAGAACAGAATTTTTTCTTCAAAAGGGGGCGTGTCCGGCCACTGACGCCTGATTTGAAAGTTTCCACAGTGAAAATGTACTCCAAACTAAAGTAGAATGGAGCCAGTGAAGATTTTTGTAGAACTGAAAAAACCTGTTCTACACATTAAAAAAATCAGGCGCAGGTTACAAATTAGGCGTCCAGAACGAGGTGGGGGGGGAGGGAACTCATTAAATTCGACAATAAATCCTTATTTATACTTCTACAAATAAATCCAACCTGAATAAACATTTATAAGCCACGAAAAGATTAATAAAACCATCTTCCTACCTGGGTGAAAGTGCTTCAGCCAGGGAGAATTCTGCAGCCGTTCGTGTCGCTGAGCGAGAGAGAGAGAGGAGGGGGGGAGAGAGAGGGGGGGGGGGGGGGGGGAAAAGAGAGAGAGAAAGAGAGGGAGAAAGAGAGGGAGGGAGGGAGGGAGGGAGGGAGGGAGGGAGGGAGGGAGGGAGGAGGGAGGGAGGGAGGGAGGGAGAGGGAAGGGAGGGAGGAGGAAGGGGGAGGAGGAGAGGGGGGGGCGTCGGGTCGGGGAACAGGAGCGCGGGTCGGGTCGGGGGAGGGGTCTCGGGTCTAGGGTGTCTGGTCTGGGGGGGGGGGGAGCGGGGTCCCCGGGTCGGGTCTGGTCAGGGCGGGAGCAGGAGCT
>NW_027254030.1:0-9979 GCF_044704955.1 Pristiophorus japonicus
CCCGTCTCCCTCCCCCCCCCCGTGTCTCTCTTTCTCCCCCCCCCTTTCCCCCTTGTCTCTTCCCCTCCCCCCCCGTGTCTCTCCTCCCCCCCCCCCCCGTGTCTCTCCTCCCCCCCCCCCCGTGTCTCTCCTCCCCCCCCCCCGTGTCTCTCCTCCCCCCCCCCCCGTGTCTCTCCTCCCCCCCCCCCGTGTCTCTCCTCCCCCCCCCCCCGTGTCTCTCCTCCCCCCCCCCCCGTGTCTCTCCTCCCCCCCCCCCCGTGTCTCTCCTCCCCCCCCCCCGTGTCTCTCCTCCCCCCCCCCCCCGTGTCTCTCCTCCCCCCCCCCCCGTGTCTCTCCTCCCCCCCCCCCCCGGTGTCTCTCCTCCCCCCCCCCCCCGTGTCTCTCCTCCCCCCCCCCCCGTGTCTCTCCTCCCCCCCCCCCCGTGTCTCTCCTCCCCCCCCCCGTGTCTCTCCTCCCCCCCCCCCCCGTGTCTCTCCTCCCCCCCCCCCCGTGTCTCTCCTCCCCCCCCCCCCGTGTCTCTCCTCCCCCCCCCCCCCGGTGTCTCTCCTCCCCCCCCCCCCCGTGTCTCTCCTCCCCCCCCCCCGTGTCTCTCCTCCCCCCCCCCCGTGTCTCTCCTCCCCCCCCCCGTGTCTCTCCTTCCCCCCCCCCCGTGTCTCTCCTCTCCCCCCCATCCCCCGTGTCTCTCCTCTCTTCCCCCCCCATCCCCCGTGTCTCTCCTCTCCTCCCCCCCCCCCCCGTCTCTCTTTCCCCACCCACCCCCCCGTCTCTCTTCTCCCCACCCCCCCCCCGTCTCTCTTTCCCCACCCACCCCCCCGTCTCTCTTTCCCCACCCACCCCTCCCGTCTCTCTTTCCCCACCCACCCCCCCGTCTCTCTTTCCCCACCCACCCCCCCGTCTCTCTTTCCCCACCCACCCCCCCGTCTCTCTTTCCCCACCCACCCCCCCGTCTCTCTTTCCCCACCCACCCCCCCGTCTCTCTTTCCCCACCCACCCCCCCGTCTCTCTTTCCCCACCCACCCCCCCGTCTCTCTTTCCCCACCCACCCCCCTGTCTCTCTTTCCCCACCCACCCCCCCGTCTCTCTTTCCCCACCCACCCCCCCGTCTCTCTTTCCCCACCCACCCCCCCGTCTCTCTTTCCCCACCCACCCCCCGTCTCTCTTTCCCCACCCACCCCCCCGTCTCTCTTTCCCCACCCACCCCCCCGTCTCTCTTTCCCCACCCACCCCCCCGTCTCTCTTTCCCCACCCACCCCCCCGTCTCTCTTTCCCCACCCACCCCCCCGTCTCTCTTTCCCCACCCACCCCCCCGTCTCTCTTTCCCCACCCACCCCCCCGTCTCTCTTTCCCCACCCACCCCCCCCGTCTCTCTTTCCCCACACCCCCTCCCCCCCCCCGTCTCTCTTTCCCCACCCACCCCCCCGTCTCTCTTTCCCTACCCACCCCCCCGTCTCTCTTTCCCCACCCACCCCCCCGTCTCTCTTTCCCCACCCACCCCCCCGTCTCTCTTTCCCCACCCAACCCCCCGTCTCTCTTTCCCCACCCACCCCCCCGTCTCTCTTTCCCCACCCACCCCCCCGTCTCTCTTTCCCCACCCACCCCCCCGTCTCTCTTTCCCCACCCACCCCCCCGTCTCTCTTTCCCCACCCACCCCCCCCGTCTCTCTTTCCCCACCCACCCCCCCCGTCTCTCTTCTTCCCCTCCCCCCTTCCTGTCTTCCCTCCCCCGTCTCTCTCTTCAGAAGGCTGCAAAAATGTTTGTGTAGTTAATCACAACAATATTATCGGCAAAAGTCCTGGAGGCACCTTTCGTCTAGTCTTTGATTTGCGAAAGATAACCCCAAAACCCTAGGAGCAGGCTCAGGCTCGAGCGGCAGCTCGAGGCTCAGCAACGTGGTTCGAAACCACTTCCGGCTCACTCATTGATTCATGTGTGCATACTCAAAAAGGGGCGGAATCCACTGCGCGCATGCGCAGAAGGACACAAATGTTCGTGCACATAATCACCCCGGGGAAAAAAAATTGTCGCAATTATTTTGAGTGACAACTTCGTGAACTATGACTCTAGCACTAAGCTTTTCAAAGTGAATTGACTTGTGTGCTAGCTTGCTCTAGATTGTCGTATGTGGTGATAAATAGTACAGAATGTGGAAACATCAGTCTAGCCAAGGAGGAGTAATGAGCAATGTTTCTTGGCTTTGAGATGCTGAAGTCTAACAACCTAGTAAATTTTTGGGGGAACTTTTTAATTGATTTAAGTTGTATAGACGGGACGGACCCATGATGCAAGTGTTCCATTGCTACATCGTATATTTAAAAAAATATGTTACAAGCTGAATGGCTGCCTTCTGTGCCGTAAACGTCTGTGGATTTTTCATGGCGAGAAAGCAAGGCAGTGGTATTAGCTGTGAATAACTCTAGCAAAGAGCTTGCTTGCACCCAATGGGTTGAATGGCCCCCTGTGCTGTATGCTTCTATGGTTCTAAATTAATTGAATTATCAAACTTTCATTTTCTATCTATAAACATAAACTGTGTTTAAACTAGCTTTAAAACAGGCATTGTGTTGTAACTTGGTGATCTGCACTACAATCTGAATCTGAAAAAGTGGAATGTTTTTGCGGTGCTGTATCTTCTTTATGGCTTTTTAGATTTTTTTTTGTGGTGAAGAACTCAACGTTAATTGCATGAGCTCCAATTTGGAGGACCTCTGCCCAATGGAAACAGGGCAGTAGCGTCCTGAAAATCATCTCGAACCCCACTTGCTATCCTATTCCCGCTCCAATTCCGTCTGCCAGCATTTTTGTTGGGGCCAGGTGCCTGCCTGTTGTCATGTGGGAGACTACTTATAATATGCTAATCGGGATCCTATGACATAATTTTAAGGTACCAATGGGTGGTGCATGCAGCAAGCATGCTCTGCCCATTGGTTCCAAACTTTGAGCAACCTAACCAGCTACCCTTAAAGGGACCACTACAGGACACTCCAAAACCAAGTGAGTTTCTAGATATTGAAAGATTATTATGGTGCCAAAAGGAGTATGAATGCTGCTTCTGGTGCCAGTCTGTACGTCCCACGCCCCCCTCCCTCCCCCAAGATAAAATTTAACTTTGGAGCCATCTGAATTATCACCTCCACCACCTGCCAGACCGGCGAACTGTCTGAGTGCTGATTCTACCCTTGCAGCTCTTCAGCAATAAGTAAATGAGTTCCGGTCCTCAGTGTCTCGAGCCTCACGGCTAGGAGTTTGTGTGGGTGGTATGAGTGCTCCTCCCACCGAACTCTACCCAAAATGTAAATTGTCCCCATGGTCTATTGTCTCTTCTATTTCTGAATCTAGGACAAATTCAGCACATCATTTGGGAATCAGTTAATAAAAGCTTCCATGGAAGTTTTCTTCAAGTCAAGAAAGTTTGACTGATTTTTTTTTTTGTTGGACATATTACATAAATTTGGTTTTCTTTCCTGCTTACCTTTTCCATTTTGAGATCGCGCAAGGTCTAGTTCTCTTGCAGGATTAGTTTTTATAATCAGTTTGGGTTTCAGCAGGTTCTTTCAGTCTTGAAAAATATTATCCTGAGAGAGAAATAAGGGTGATTCGCAATATATTATGATAGAATTTTTTAAAAAATCTCTTTTCTTCTCCATTTATTTTTATGCTACAAGCTCCAGAATGGCTAAGAATGATGATTGCTGCTTTGAAGGGCATTTATTGTACATAAACACACAAGTGTGCAAGAGCATGGTCAACAATCAGATCTGTGCTAAAAAATACAAAGCTTTTAAAGTGTGCTCAATCAAAACAGCCATGCAAAAATTGTACTGTGGGGATTTGTACATCTAGAGAGAGGGAAGATAAGGGAGAGAAATAGCAAAAAATAATGGAGAAAAAACTCCAAGGGCAATTGGGGATGGGCAATACATGCTATGACGAAAGGTCATCGACCTGAAACGTTAACTCTTTCTCTCTCTACAATGCTGCCTGACATGCTGAGTTTTTCCAGCATTTTCTGTTTTTATTTGAGTTCCAGCATCCACGGTACAGGCTATTTTGCTTTTGCAATAAATGCTGACCTTGTCGATGATGCCCACATCCCGCGAATACATTTTTTAAAAAGCTTTCGGGTACCTTGCCCCAGTAACCACTTTCCTTTGTGAGTCTAGATCGCAAGTGTTAAAAAGAACGTGCATTTATGTAGCGCCTTTCACATACTCTTGACTGTCTAAAACATTTCACGTCAATAAGTTTTGAAGTGTATTACTGTTATGTGGACAAATACAGCAGCCAATATGCATACAACAAATTAGTTATATTGTTTTTTAAGGGTGAAGAGGTATGCAGTTGTGAGCCTAGTGGATGAACTCGTAATGTGATTGTTAAACCTTTGTTAATAACAATGAGTTGCTATGAATTCTTAAACAAAGAACCCATGAAGCAAATACATTACAGGACCAATCAATATTTTATAAAGGTTCAGCATAACTTCCTTGCTTTTGTACGCTATGCCTCTATTTATAAAGCCAAGAATCCCATTTGCCTTTTCAACAGCCTTGCCACCTTCAAAGACTTGCGTACATACATGCCTAGGACTCTCTGTTCCTACACCCCCTTTAACATTGTACCATTTAGTTTATATTGCCACTCCTCATTCTTCCTACCAAAATGAATTACACATTTATCTGTGTTAAATTTGATCTGCCCATTTCACCAGTCTACCTGTCTCCTCATGAAGTCTGTTACTATCCTCCTCTGCTTACTAGATTTCCGAGTTTTGTGTCATCTGCAAATTTTGAAATTATCGACATAGCCACTGCCCCTTTAATTTCATGGGCTTCAATTTTAAGCCCAATTTTATAACAAGTCTATTATATGATACTTTTGAAAGTCCATATAAACAATATCAACCATAATACCCTCATCAACACTCTCCCTTACTTCATCAAAAAATTCAATCAAGTTTGTCAAGCACAATTTGCCTTTAACAAATCTGTGATGGCTTTTATTTATTAACCCATATTTTTCCAAATGCCAATTAATGTTGTGCCGGATTAATGTCTCTAAAAGTTTTCCCACCACTGGCGTTAGGCTGACTGCCCTGTAATTGCTAGGTTTATCTCTATCTCCTTTTTTGAACAGGACTATAACATTTCCAATCTTCCAATCCTCTGACCCCACTCCCATATCCAAGAGGGATTGGAAGATTGTGCAATTGGAGGTTTCTGCAATTTCCATCCTTATTTCCCTCCACAAGCTAGGATGCCATCTGGACAGGGTGACTTTTCTACTTTGAGTGCTGCCAATCTTTTTAGTACCTCCTCTTTATCTATTTTTATCCTATCCAATTTCTCTACTACCATCTCCTTTATTATGAGATTGGCAGCATCCTCTTTAGTGAAGACAGATGGAAGCAAAGTACTCTTTTCGTACCTCAGTCATACCCTCTGCTTCCACAAGCAAATCTCCTTTTTGGGCCCTAATTAGCCCCACCCTTCCTTTGACTATCATTTTACTATTATGTTTAGAAAAGACTTTTAGGTTCCTTTTTATGTTGCCCACTAATCTATTCTCATATACTCTCTTTTCCCTCTTATTTTATTTTTCAGTTCTCCACTGTACTTTTTGTTTGAGCTTTGTTCTCTACTGTACTATGAACCTGACATTTATCATAAGTCTCCTTTTTCTGGTTCATTTTATTCCCTATATCTGTAGTCATCCAAGAATCTCCAGTTGTGGATGACCTTCCTTTCCTCCTCGTGGGAGTGTGTCTCGTCTGCACCCGAGCTATATCCTCTTTGAAGGCCTCCCATTGTTCATTTACTGTTTATCTGTCAATCTTTGATTCCAATCTACCTGGGACAGATCCCTTTTCAACTCTAACATTAGCCCTCCTCCAGTTGAGTATTTTCACATTTATTTTTCTTCCTTTTCCATAACTATTCTACACCTAATATTATCACCAGTGTTTCCCAAATGCTGTCCCACTGAAACACGCACCACTTGCCTTACTTCATTCCCCAGAACTAGATCCAGCTTTGCTTCCTTCCTTGTTAGCCTGGAAACATACTGATCAAGAAGGTTCTCCTGACATATTTCAGGAATTCCTCCCTCTCTTTATCCTTTACACTGTTGTTTTCCCAGTCTATGGGCTCAATTTTCCCCAAAGCTATTTTTTGGCGTAATTGAAGAGTTACGCCCGTTTTTTGGGGGCCCAAGAGCACCCCAAAAGAAAATCTTTCAAGTTTCCCCGTTTGATTTCTTCATTTTGGCGCCGCCGAGCCTGTCGTTTAGTTTTGGGGATGGAGCCTTGATCTGCGCCAAAAAGATCGGGTTGCCACGGTAACCAGGGACACATTGCGGGCTGAAGCTGGAAAGTGAAACATACAGCTAGATCGCAACCTGCACAAGTACATTAAAATACATTGCAGCAACTTACCAAGCACATTACAGCAACTTGACTCCATTAAATTATTAAAGTCTTCTTTCTTCCCGCCCCCCCCAGCCCTTAATGCCAGTCCCCGCTCCTATCCCTGGCTGAATGGCCTCCTCCTGGTCCATTCCCTGGCCTAATGGCCTCCCAGTCCCCGCACCTATCCCTGGCCGAATAGCCTCCCGATGCCGGTCCCAGGCCAAATGGCCTCCCTTTCCCGGTCCCCACACCTATACCAGGCTGAATGGCCTCCTCCCTCCCAGTCCCCGCACCTATCCCAGGCCGAATTGCCTCCTGGTCCCCGTATCTATCCCAGGCCAAATGGCCACCTCCCTCCCAGTCCCTGCACCTAACTATATCCAAAAGACTTCCACTCCCCCTCTCCCACTCTCTTACCTCCTGCTGCTGCTGTCTGGGCATCTGCTGTGCTGATTTCCTTACCTGCGCCGATTTCTTTAACTCACCAGAAGGTTTTTCTACAGAGGCCACATACGCTGGCCTAAGAAGAACTGGAGTAACTCTGAGCTGGTCAAACTTGCCTAACTGGCCAGAATTGGCACGGGTGGCATCTCACACACCCCTTGACTAAAAAAAATAACTAACCTAAAAAAATCGGAACTAACTGAGTTACGCTAGTGCAAATTGATTGGGGAAACTTGTATTTTTTAAACAGGCCAAAAAAAGCAGCCTGCGCCAAAAAAACGCACAAATCACTCGGGAAAATTGAGCTCTTTTTTAGGATAATTGAAGTCCCCCATCATCACTACTCTAAAGTTTTTGCATCTTTGTGCAATTTGCCTGCAAATATACTCCTCTATCTCCTTCCCACTATTTGGTGGCCTATAGTGTATATCCAACAGTGTAATGGTTCCTCAATTCCTTAATTCTAGCCAAATAGATTCACACTTTGAACCCTCAAGTACATCATCCCTTTCTAGTGCTGTAACAGTATCTTTGATCAATACTGCTACCTCCTTTTTCACTTTCCTCATCTTTCCTGAATACATTGTAGCCAGGAATATTAAGTGCCCATTCCTCCCCTTGTTTGAGCCAGGTCTCCATTATTGCCACGATATCAATCCCACGTGGCTACTTGTGCCTGCAGCTTACCAGCCTTATTTACCATGGTCAGTGCATTTATGCATGTACCCTCAACCCATCTTAGTCTGCCTTGCATTTCCCCTCTGTCTGATCCCTCTTATTTCTGGACTATTTATTCTAATACTTTTTGTCTTTCCCAGTCCTCTGTGCACCTTGTATCTCCTCTCTCATTGCTTCATCCTGGTGCCCCTTCCCCGATCAAATTAGTTTATGTTCAGTAGCAAGTTCAAGACATCATTGGATTTTAAACAAGCTGATTTTAAACATTGGATTATTTTTTTAAATCAGTACGATGATAATTTTCCATCTGTATTTGTCTAATTAGCACAAAGATAGCTTTATAATCTGTAACTGTCTGAAACTAATTTGCAAAAAATGAATTTCCAGTTGTATCTGTTTTGTAGAAATTGGAATAGACTAGTTTATTGAGAGAAGTCTACCAATGCATATTTAAAAACAGACCAAAGGCTATAATGGCACAAGAGGTTTCTATCCTAATTAAAAATTAAGTGCAATATGCTTTTATTACACTTCTAATGCTCTGACAGCAATCCCAATGAAATTCATACTGGTTCAAGTGGTTACTTAGGGACCAAGTTTCGGACCGCGCCGAGAACGGCACAGCCCCGACCTGGACGCCCGTTTTTCGCGCCCGAAAGTGCGTCAAAAAAATACCTTCAGATTCTCCGGCTCCCTGCAGGTCCTTTGGAGCTTGGCACGGCGCAGCACGAGCTGTGGGGGGCGGAGCCAGGTCCCTGCGCTGATATCAGTGCCGGGACTTCTGCACAGGTGCCCGAAACTGTGTGGGAGGGGCCCGAAACACGCCGCCCCTCGCCCTGGCCGAATGGGCTCACTGGGGCGGCGGAGATCAGGCCGCACCTCCCTCGTCCAGGTCCTGCTCTGGCTCCAGCTTCCTCCCCTGTTCAGCTGGCTCTTTCAACCCCCCACACCCCACCCCCCGTCCCCCCAGCTCCCGCTCCGGCTTCCCCCGGCCACGTACCTTTAACTCCGGTCCGCTCCCTCTTCCTTTGGCAGGGCCTGCCCGCACGACATCTTGCTGGGAGCGGGCCCCGCCCGAAGTCTTCCCCTCCCCCTCCCTCTCCTCTCCCCTCCCTCCCTCCCTCTCCTTTCCCCCTCCCTCCCTCCCTCTCCTTTCCCCCTCCCTCCCTCCCTCTCCTTTCCCCCTCCCTCCCTCCCTCTCCTTTCCCCCTCCCTCCCTCCCTCTCCTTTCCCCCTCCCTCCCTCCCTCTCCTTTCCCCCTCCCTCCCTCCCTCTCCTTTCCCCCTCCCTCCCTCCCTCTCCTTTCCCCCTCCCTCCCTCCCTCTCCTTTCCCCCTCCCTCCCTCCCTCTCCTTTCCCCCTCCCTCCCTCCCTCTCCTTTCCCCCTCCCTCCCTCCCTCTCCTTTCCCCCTCCCTCCCTCCCTCTCCTTTCCCCCTCCCTCTCCCTTCCCCCTCCCTCTCCCTTCCCCCTCCCTCTCCCTTCCCCCTCCCTCTCCCTTCCCCCTCCCTCTCCCTTCCCCCTCTCTCCCTCCCTCTCCTTTCCCCCTCCCTCTCCTTTCCCCCTCCCTCTCCTTTCCCCTCCCTCTCCTTTCCCCCTCCCTCTCCTTTCCCCTCCCTCTCCTTTCCCCCTCCCTCTCCTTTCCCCCTCCCTCTCCTTTCCCCCTCCCTCTCCTTTCCCCCTCCCTCTCCTTTCCCCCTCCCTCTCCTTTCCCCCTCCCTCTCCTTTCCCCCTCCCTCTCCTTTCCCCCTCCCTCTCCTTTCCCCCTCCCTCTCCTTTCCCCCTCCCTCTCCTTTCCCCCTCCCTCTCCTTTCCCCCTCCCTCTCCTTTCCCCCTCATTCCCTCGCTCGCTCGCTCCCTCGCTCCCTCTCCTTTCCCTCTCCCTCCCTCCCTCTCCTTTCCCTCTCCCTCCCTCTCCTTTCCCTCTCCCTCCCTCCCTCTCCTTTCCCCCTCCCTCCCTCCCTCTCCTTTCCCCTCCCTCCCTCCCTCTCCTTTCCCCCTCCCTCGCTCCCTCTCCCCCTCCCTCCCTCCCTCTCCTTTCCCCCTCCCTCCCTCCCTCTCCTTTCCCCCTCCCTCCCTCCCTCTCCTTTCCCCCTCCCTCCCTCCCTCTCCTTTCCCCCTCCCTCCCTCCCTCTCCTTTCCCCCTCCCTCCCTCCCTCTCCTTTCCCCCTCCCTCTCCCCCTCCCTCCCTCCCTCCCTCCCTCCCTCCCTCTCCTTTCCCTCCCTCCCTCTCCTTTCCCACTCCCTCCCCCCCTCCCTCTCCTTTCCCCCTCCCTCTCCTTTCCCCCTCCCTCTCCTTTCCCCCTCCCTCTCCTTTCCCCCTCCCTCTCCTTTCCCCCTCCCTCTCCTTTCCCCCTCCCTCTCCTTTCCCCCTCCCTCTCCTTTCCCCCTCCCTCTCCTTTCCCCCTCCCTCTCCTTTCCCCCTCCCTCTCCTTTCCCCCTCCCTCCCTCGCTCCC
>NW_027254031.1:0-9974 GCF_044704955.1 Pristiophorus japonicus
TCTCTCTCGCTCGCGCGCGTGCGCGCTCGCGTTCCCTGTCTCTCTCTCTCTCGCGCGCGTGCTCCTGTTTCTCCTCTCTCTCTCTCTCTCTCTCTCTCTCTCTCTCTCTCTCTCTCGTGGGCGCGCTCCCTGTCCCTCTCTCTCTCTCGCGCGCGCTCCCTGTCTCTCTCTCTTTCTCTCTCTTGCGCGCGCGCTCCCTGTCTCTCTCTCACTCTCTCGCGCACGCTCCCTGTCTCTCTCTCTCTCTCTCTCTCTCTCGCGCGCGCTCCCTGTCTCTCTCTCTCTCGCGCGCGCGCTCCCTGTCTCTCTCTCTCTCGCGCGCGTACCTGTCTCTCTCTCTCTCTCTCTCTCGCGCGCGCTCCCTGTCTATCTCTCTCTCGCGCGCGCTCCCTGTCTGTCTCTCTCTCGCGC
The DNA here is from genome assembly GCF_044704955.1 of Pristiophorus japonicus. Taxonomy (NCBI): domain Eukaryota; kingdom Metazoa; phylum Chordata; class Chondrichthyes; family Pristiophoridae; genus Pristiophorus; species Pristiophorus japonicus. The sequence goes on from NW_027254031.1 coordinate 412, forward strand.
GCGCTCCCTGTCTCTCTCTCTCTCTCGCTCGCGCGCGCGCGCGCTCCCTGTCTCTCGCACGCGCTCCCTGTCTCTCTCTCTCTCTCGCGCGCGCACGCGCTCCCTGTCTCTCTCTCTCTCTCTCTCGCGCAAGCGCTCCCTGTCTCTCTCTCTCTCTCTCTCTCTCGTGGGCGCGCTCCCTGTCCCTCTCTCTCTCTCGCGCGCGCTCACTGTCTCTCTCTCTCGCGCGCGGCGCGCGCTCCCTGTCTCTCTCTCTCTTCTCTCGCGCGCTCCCTGTCTCTCTCTCTCTCTCTCTCTCTCTCTCTCTCTCGCGTCCCCTGTCTCTCTCTCTCTCTCTCTCTCTCTCGCGCGCGCGCTCCCTGTCTCTCTCTCTCTCTCTCTCTCTCTCTCTCTCGCGCGCGCACTCCCTGTCTCTCTCTCTCTCTCTCTCTCTCTCGCGCGCGCGCGCTCCCTGTCTCTCTCTCTCTCTCTCGCGCGCGCGCTCCCTTTCTCTCTCTCTCTCGCACACGCTCCCTGTCTCACTCACTCTCTCTCGCGCGCGTGTCCTTTTTCTCTCTCTCTCTCGCGCGCGCGCTCCCTGTCTCTCTCTCTCTCGCGCGCGCATCCCTGTCTCTCTCTCTCTCTCTCTCTCTCTCGCGCGCGCTCCCTGTCTCTCTCTCTCTCTCGAGCGCGCGCTCCCTGTCTTTCTCTCTCTCTCGTGCGCTCCCTGTCTCTCTCTCTCGCGAGTGCGCTCCCTGTCTCTCTCTCTCTCGCGCTCGCTCCCTGTCTCTCTCTCTCTCTCTCTCTCTTGCGTGCGCTCCCTGTCTCTATCTCTCTCGCGCGCGCCCCCTGTCTCTCTCTCGCGCGCGCTCCCTGTCTTTCTCTCTCTCTCGTGCGCTCCCTGTCTCTCTCTCTCGCGAGTGCGCTCCCTGTCTCTCTCTCTCTCGCGCTCGCTCCCTGTCTCTCTCTCTCTCTCTCTCTCTTGCGTGCGCTCCCTGTCTCTATCTCTCTCGCGCGCGCCCCCTGTCTCTCTCTCGCGCGCGCTCCCTGTCTCTCTCTCTCTCTCTCTCTCGCGCACGCTCCCTGTCTCTCTCTCTCTCTCGCGCGCGCGTCCTTTCTCTCTCTCTCGCGCGCGCTCCCTGTCTCTCTCTCTCTCTCTCTCTCGCGCGCGCTCCCTGTCTCTCTTTCTCGCGCGCGCGCGCTCCCTGTCTCTCTCTCTCTCTCTCGCGCGCGTCCCTGTCTCTCTCTCTCTCTCTCTCTCTCGCGCGCGCGCTCCCTGTCTCTCTCTCTCTCGCGCGCGCTCACTGTCTCTCTCTCTCTCTCGCGCGCGCCCGCTCTCTGTCTCTCTCTCTCGCGCGCGCGCGCTCCCTGTCTCTCTCTTTTTCTCTCTTGCGCGCGCGCTCCCTGTCTCTCTCTCTCTCTCTCTCGCGCGCACGCTCCCTGTCTCTCTCTCTCTCTCTCTCTCACGCACGCACCCTGTCTCTCTCTCTCTCGCGCGCGCGCCCCCTGTCTCTCTCTCTCTCTCGCGCGCGCCCCCTGTCTCTCTCTCTCTCTCGCGCGCGCTCCCTGTCTCTCTCTCTCTCTCGCGCGCGCGCTCCCTGTCTCTCTCTCGCACGCGCGCGCTCCCTGTCTCTCTCTCTCTCTCTCTCTCACGCACGCACCCTGTCTCTCTCTCTCTCGCGCGCGCGCCCCCTGTCTCTCTCTCTCTCTCGCGCGCGCGCTCCCTGTCTCTCTCTCTCTCGCGCGCGCGCGCTCCCTGTCTCTCTCTCTCTCTCTCGCGCACGTCCCTGTCTCTCTCTCTCTCTCTCTCTCTCGCACGCTCCCTGTCTCTCTCTCTCTCGCGCGCGCGCGCTCCCTGTCTCTCTCTCTCTCTCTCGCGCGCGTCCCTGTCTCTCTCTCTCTCTCTCTCTCTCGCGCGCGCGCTCCCTGTCTCTCTCTCTCTCTCGCGCGCGCTCACTGTCTCTCTCTCTCTCTCGCGCGCGCTCCCTGTCTCTCTCTCTCTCTCTCTCTCGCGCACGTCCCTGTCTCTCTCTCTCTCTCTCTCTCGCACGCTCCCTGTCTCTCTCTCTCTCTCTCTCTCACGCACGCACCCTGTCTCTCTCTCTCTCGCGCGCGCGCCCCCTGTCTCTCTCTCTCTCTCGCGCGCGCCCCCTGTCTCTCTCTCTCTCTCGCGCGCGCTCACTGTCTCTCTCTCTCTCTCGCGCGCGCCCGCTCTCTGTCTCTCTCTCTCGCGCGCGCGCGCTCCCTGTCTCTCTCTTTTTCTCTCTTGCGCGCGCGCTCCCTGTCTCTCTCTCTCTCTCTCTCGCGCGCACGCTCCCTGTCTCTCTCTCTCTCTCTCTCTCACGCACGCACCCTGTCTCTCTCTCTCTCTCGCGCGCGCGCTCCCTGTCTCTCTCTCTCTCTCACGCACGCTCCCTGTCTCTCTCTCTCTCGCGCGCGCGTCCTTTCTCTCTCTCTCTCTCTCTCGCGCGCGCTCCCTGTCTCTCTCTCTCTCGCGCGCGTACCTGTCTCTCTCTCTCTCTCTCTCTCTCTCGCGCGCGCTCCCTGTCTATCTCTCTCTCGCGCGCGCTCCCTGTCTGTCTCTCTCTCGCGCGCGCTCCCTGTCTCTCTCTCTCTCTCGCTCGCGCGCGCGCGCGCTCCCTGTCTCTCGCACGCGCTCCCTGTCTCTCTCTCTCTCTCGCGCGCGCACGCGCTCCCTGTCTCTCTCTCTCTCTCTCTCGCGCAAGCGCTCCCTGTCTCTCTCTCTCTCTCTCTCTCGTGGGCACGCTCCCTGTCCCTCTCTCTCTCTCGCGCGCGCTCACTGTCTCTCTCTCTCGCGCGCGCGCGCTCCCTGTCTCTCTCTCTCTCTCTCTCTCGCGCGCTCCCTGTCTCTCTCTCTCTCTCTCTCTCTCTCTCTCTCTCTCTCGCGTCCCCTGTCTCTCTCTCTCTCTCTCTCTCTCTCGCGCGCGCGCTCCCTGTCTCTCTCTCTCTCTCTCTCTCTCTCTCTCGCGCGCGCACTCCCTGTCTCTCTCTCTCTCTCTCTCTCTCTCGCGCGCGCGCGCTCCCTGTCTCTCTCTCTCTCTCTCGCGCGCGCGCTCCCTTTCTCTCTCTCTCTCGCGCACGCTCCCTGTCTCACTCTCTCTCTCTCGCGCGCGTGTCCTTTTTCTCTCTCTCTCTCGCGCGCGCGCTCCCTGTCTCTCTCTCTCTCTCTCGCGCGCGCAACCCTGTCTCTCTCTCTCTCTCTCTCTCTCTCTCTCGCGCGCGCTCCCTGTCTCTCTCTCTCTCGAGCGCGCGCTCCCTGTCTCTCTCTCTCTCTCGTGCGCTCCCTGTCTCTCTCTCTCGCGCGCGCGCTCCCTGTCTCTCTCTCTCTCGCGCTCGCTCCCTGTCTCTCTCTCTCTCGCGCTCGCTCCCTGTCTCTCTCTCTCTCTCACTCTCGCACGCGCTCCCTGTCTCTCTCTCTCGCGCGCGCGCGCTCCCTGTCTCTCTCTCTCTCTCTCTCGCGTCCCCTGTCTCTCTCTCTCTCTCTCTCTTGCACGCGCACTCCCTGTCTCTCTCTCTCTCTCTCTCTCTCTCTCTCTCGCGTGCGCTCCCTGTCTCTATCTCTCTCGCGCGCGCCCCCTGTCTCTCTCTCGCGCGAGCTCCCTGTCTCTCTCTCTCTCTCTCTCTCTCTCTCTCTCTCTCGCGCACGCTCCCTGTCTCTCTCTCTCTCTCGCGCGCGCTCCCTGTCTCTCTCTCTCTCTCTCTCGCGCGCGCTCCATGTCTCTCTCTCTTTCTCGCGCGCGCGCGCTCCCTGTCTCTCTCTCTCTCGCGCGCGCTCACTGTCTCTCTCTCTCTCTCGCGCGCGCCCGCTCTCTGTCTCTCTCTCTCGCGCGCGCGCGCTCCCTGTCTCTCTCTTTTTCTCTCTTGCGCGCGCGCTCCCTGTCTCTCTCTCTCTCTCTCTCGCGCGCGCGCTCCCTGTCTCTCTCTCTCTCTCTCTCACGCACGCACCCTGTCTCTCTCTCTCTCGCGCGCGCGCTCCCTGTCTCACTCTCTCTCTCTCTCGCGCGCGCTCCCTGTCTCTCTCTCTCTCGCGCGCGCGCTCCCTGTCTCTCTCTCTCTCTCGCGCGCGCTCCCTGTCTCTCTCTCTTTCTCGCGCGCGCGCACTCCCTGTCTCTCTCTCTCTCTCTCGCGCGCGTCCCTGTCTCTCTCTCTCTCTCTCTCGCGCGCGCGCGCTCCCTGTCTCTCTCTCTCTCTCGCGCGCGCGCTCCCTGTCTCTCTCTCTCTCGTGCGCGCTCCCTGTCTCTCTCTCTCGCACGCGCGTGCGCGCGCTCCCTGTCTCTCTCTCTCTCTCTCGCGCGCGCTCCCTGTCTCTCTCTCTCTCGCGCGCGCCCCCTGTCTGTCTCTCTCGCGCGCGCGCGCGCGCTCCCTGTCTCTCTCTCTCTCGCGCGCGCGCTCCCTGTCTCTCTCTCTCTCTCGCGCGCGCTCCCTGTCTCTCTCTCTCTCTCTCGCGCGCTCCCTGTCTCTCTCTCTCTCGCGCGCGCGCTCCCTGTCTCTCTCTCTCTCTCTCTCTCGCGCGCGCGCGCGTTCCCTGTCTCTCTCTCTCTCTCTCTCACGCACGCACCCTGTCTCTCTCTCTCGCGCGCGCGCGCGCCCCCTGTCTCTCTCTCTCTCGCGCGCGGCTCCCTGTCTCTCTCTCTCTCTCGCGCGCGCGCTCCCTGTCTCTCTCTCTCGCACGCGCGCACTCCCTGTCTCTCTCTCTCTCTCTCTCTCTCTCTCTCACGCACCCTGTCTCTCTCTCTCTCGCGCGCGCGCCCCCTGTCTCTCTCTCTCTCTCGCGCGCGCTCCCTGTCTCTCTCTCTCTCGCGCGCGCGCGCTCCCTGTCTCTCTCTCTCTCTCTCGCGCACGTCCCTGTCTCTCTCTCTCTCTCTCTCGCACGCTCCCTGTCTCTCTCTCTCTCGCGCGCGCGCGTGCTCCCTGTCTCTCTCTCTCTCTCTCGCTCGCGCGCGTGCGCGCTCGCGTTCCCTGTCTCTCTCTCTCTCGCGCGCGTGCTCCCTGTTTCTCTCTCTCTCTCTCTCTCTCTCTCTCTCTCTCTCTCTCTCTCTCGTGGGCGCGCTCCCTGTCCCTCTCTCTCTCTCGCGCGCGCTCCCTGTCTCTCTCTCTTTCTCTCTCTTGCGCGCGCGCTCCCTGTCTCTCTCTCACTCTCTCGCGCACGCTCCCTGTCTCTCTCTCTCTCTCTCTCTCTCTCGCGCGCGCTCCCTGTCTCTCTCTCTCTCGCGCGCGCGCTCCCTGTCTCTCTCTCTCTCTCGCGCGCGTACCTGTCTCTCTCTCTCTCTCTCTCTCGCGCGCGCTCCCTGTCTATCTCTCTCTCGCGCGCGCTCCCTGTCTGTCTCTCTCTCGCGCGCGCTCCCTGTCTCTCTCTCTCTCTCGCTCGCGCGCGCGCGCGCGCTCCCTGTCTCTCGCACGCGCTCCCTGTCTCTCTCTCTCTCTCGCGCGCGCACGCGCTCCCTGTCTCTCTCTCTCTCTCTCTCGCGCAAGCGCTCCCTGTCTCTCTCTCTCTCTCTCTCTCTCGTGGGCGCGCTCCCTGTCCCTCTCTCTCTCTCGCGCGCGCTCACTGTCTCTCTCTCTCGCGCGCGCGCGCTCCCTGTCTCTCTCTCTCTCTCTCTCGCGCGCTCCCTGTCTCTCTCTCTCTCTCTCTCTCTCTCTCTCTCTCGCGTCCCCTGTCTCTCTCTCTCTCTCTCTCTCTCTCGCGCGCGCGCTCCCTGTCTCTCTCTCTCTCTCTCTCTCTCTCTCTCTCGCGCGCGCACTCCCTGTCTCTCTCTCTCTCTCTCTCTCTCTCGCGCGCGCGCGCTCCCTGTCTCTCTCTCTCTCTCTCGCGCGCGCGCTCCCTTTCTCTCTCTCTCTCGCACACGCTCCCTGTCTCACTCACTCTCTCTCGCGCGCGTGTCCTTTTTCTCTCTCTCTCTCGCGCGCGCGCTCCCTGTCTCTCTCTCTCTCGCGCGCGCATCCCTGTCTCTCTCTCTCTCTCTCTCTCTCTCTCTCTCGCGCGCGCTCCCTGTCTCTCTCTCTCTCTCGAGCGCGCGCTCCCTGTCTTTCTCTCTCTCTCGTGCGCTCCCTGTCTCTCTCTCTCGCGAGTGCGCTCCCTGTCTCTCTCTCTCTCGCGCTCGCTCCCTGTCTCTCTCTCTCTCTCTTGCGTGCGCTCCCTGTCTCTATCTCTCTCGCGCGCGCCCCCTGTCTCTCTCTCGCGCGCGCTCCCTGTCTTTCTCTCTCTCTCGTGCGCTCCCTGTCTCTCTCTCTCGCGAGTGCGCTCCCTGTCTCTCTCTCTCTCGCGCTCGCTCCCTGTCTCTCTCTCTCTCTCTCTCTCTTGCGTGCGCTCCCTGTCTCTATCTCTCTCGCGCGCGCCCCCTGTCTCTCTCTCGCGCGCGCTCCCTGTCTCTCTCTCTCTCTCTCTCTCGCGCACGCTCCCTGTCTCTCTCTCTCTCTCGCGCGCGCGTCCTTTCTCTCTCTCTCGCGCGCGCTCCCTGTCTCTCTCTCTCTCTCTCTCTCGCGCGCGCTCCCTGTCTCTCTTTCTCGCGCGCGCGCGCTCCCTGTCTCTCTCTCTCTCTCTCGCGCGCGTCCCTGTCTCTCTCTCTCTCTCTCTCTCTCGCGCGCGCGCTCCCTGTCTCTCTCTCTCTCGCGCGCGCTCACTGTCTCTCTCTCTCTCTCGCGCGCGCCCGCTCTCTGTCTCTCTCTCTCGCGCGCGCGCGCTCCCTGTCTCTCTCTTTTTCTCTCTTGCGCGCGCGCTCCCTGTCTCTCTCTCTCTCTCTCTCGCGCGCACGCTCCCTGTCTCTCTCTCTCTCTCTCTCTCACGCACGCACCCTGTCTCTCTCTCTCTCGCGCGCGCGCCCCCTGTCTCTCTCTCTCTCTCGCGCGCGCCCCCTGTCTCTCTCTCTCTCTCGCGCGCGCTCCCTGTCTCTCTCTCTCTCTCGCGCGCGCGCTCCCTGTCTCTCTCTCGCACGCGCGCGCTCCCTGTCTCTCTCTCTCTCTCTCTCTCACGCACGCACCCTGTCTCTCTCTCTCTCGCGCGCGCGCCCCCTGTCTCTCTCTCTCTCTCGCGCGCGCGCTCCCTGTCTCTCTCTCTCTCGCGCGCGCGCTCGCGCGCGCGCGCTCCCTGTCTCTCTCTCTCTCTCTCGCGCACGTCCCTGTCTCTCTCTCTCTCTCTCTCTCTCGCACGCTCCCTGTCTCTCTCTCTCTCGCGCGCGCGCGCTCCCTGTCTCTCTCTCTCTCTCTCGCGCGCGTCCCTGTCTCTCTCTCTCTCTCTCTCTCTCGCGCGCGCGCTCCCTGTCTCTCTCTCTCTCTCGCGCGCGCTCACTGTCTCTCTCTCTCTCTCGCGCGCGCTCCCTGTCTCTCTCTCTCTCTCTCTCTCGCGCACGTCCCTGTCTCTCTCTCTCTCTCTCTCGCACGCTCCCTGTCTCTCTCTCTCTCTCTTTCTCACGCACGCACCCTGTCTCTCTCTCTCTGCGCGCGCGCCCCCTGTCTCTCTCTCTCTCTCGCGCGCGCCCCCTGTCTCTCTCTCTCTCTCGCGCGCGCTCCCTGTCTCTCTCTCTCTCTCGCGCGCGCGCTCCCTGTCTCTCTCTCGCACGCGCGCGTCCCTGTCTCTCTCTCTCTCTCCTCTCCACGCACGCACCCTGTCTCTCTCTCTCTCGCGCGCGCGCCCCCTGTCTCTCTCTCTCTCGCGCGCGCCCCCTGTCTCTCTCTCTCTCCGCGCGCGCTCACTGTCTCTCTCTCTCTCTCGCGCGCGCCCGCTCTCTGTCTCTCTCTCTTCGCGCGCGCGCTCCCTGTCTCTCTCTCTTTTCTCTCTTGCGCGCGCGCTCCCTGTCTCTCTCTCTCTCTCTCTCGCGCGCACGCTCCCTGTCTCTCTCTCTCTCTCTCTCTCTCACGCACGCACCCTGTCTCTCTCTCTCTCGCGCGCGCGCTCCCTGTCTCTCTCTCTCTCTCACGCACGCTCCCTGTCTCTCTCTCTCTCGCGCGCGCGTCCTTTCTCTCTCTCTCTCTCTCTCGCGCGCGCTCCCTGTCTCTCTCTCTCTCGCGCGCGTACCTGTCTCTCTCTCTCTCTCTCTCTCTCTCGCGCGCGCTCCCTGTCTATCTCTCTCTCGCGCGCGCTCCCTGTCTGTCTCTCTCTCGCGCGCGCTCCCTGTCTCTCTCTCTCTCTCGCTCGCGCGCGCGCGCGCGCTCCCTGTCTCTCGCACGCGCTCCCTGTCTCTCTCTCTCTCTCGCGCGCGCACGCGCTCCCTGTCTCTCTCTCTCTCTCTCTCGCGCAAGCGCTCCTGTCTCTCTCTCTCTCTCTCTCTCGTGGGCACGCTCCCTGTCCCTCTCTCTCTCTCGCGCGCGCTCACTGTCTCTCTCTCTCGCGCGCGCGCTCCCTGTCTCTCTCTCTCTCTCTCTCTCGCGCGCTCCCTGTCTCTCTCTCTCTCTCTCTCTCTCTCTCTCTCTCTCTCGCGTCCCCTGTCTCTCTCTCTCTCTCTCTCTCTCGCGCGCGCGCTCCCTGTCTCTCTCTCTCTCTCTCCTCTCTCTCTCGCGCGCGCACTCCCTGTCTCTCTCTCTCTCTCTCTCTCTCTCGCGCGCGCGCGCTCCCTGTCTCTCTCTCTCTCTCTCGCGCGCGCGCTCCCTTTCTCTCTCTCTCTCGCGCACGCTCCCTGTCTCACTCTTCTCTCTCTCGCGCGCGTGTCCTTTTTCTCTCTCTCTCTCGCGCGCGCGCTCCCTGTCTCTCTCTCTCTCTCTCGCGCGCGCAACCCTGTCTCTCTCTCTCTCTCTCTCTCTCTCTCGCGCGCGCTCCCTGTCTCTCTCTCTCTCGAGCGCGCGCTCCCTGTCTCTCTCTCTCTCTCGTGCGCTCCCTGTCTCCTCTCTCGCGCGCGCGCTCCCTGTCTCTCTCTCTCTCGCGCTCGCTCCCTGTCTCTCTCTCTCTCGCGCTCGCTCCCTGTCTCTCTCTCTCTCTCACTCTCGCACGCGCTCCCTGTCTCTCTCTCTCGCGCGCGCGCGCTCCCTGTCTCTCTCTCTCTCTCTCTCGCGTCCCCTGTCTCTCTCTCTCTCTCTCTCTTGCACGCGCACTCCCTGTCTCTCTCTCTCTCTCTCTCTCTCTCTCTCTCGCGTGCGCTCCCTGTCTCTATCTCTCTCGCGCGCGCCCCCTGTCTCTCTCTCGCGCGAGCTCCCTGTCTCTCTCTCTCTCTCTCTCTCTCTCTCGCGCACGCTCCCTGTCTCTCTCTCTCTCTCGCGCGCGCTCCCTGTCTCTCTCTCTCTCTCTCTCGCGCGCGCTCCATGTCTCTCTCTCTTTCTCGCGCGCGCGCGCTCCCTGTCTCTCTCTCTCTCGCGCGCGCTCACTGTCTCTCTCTCTCTCTCGCGCGCGCCCGCTCTCTGTCTCTCTCTCTCGCGCGCGCGCGCTCCCTGTCTCTCTCTTTTTCTCTCTTGCGCGCGCGCTCCCTGTCTCTCTCTCTCTCTCTCTCGCGCGCGCGCTCCCTGTCTCTCTCTCTCTCTCTCTCACGCACGCACCCTGTCTCTCTCTCTCTCGCGCGCGCGCTCCCTGTCTCACTCTCTCTCTCTCTCGCGCGCGCTCCCTGTCTCTCTCTCTCTCGCGCGCGCGCCCCCTGTCTCTC
>NW_027254032.1:5000-9964 GCF_044704955.1 Pristiophorus japonicus
AGGGTTCGGGGTCAGGGTTAGGGTTCGGGGTCGGGTTAGGGTTAGGGTTCGGGTTCGGGTTAGGGTTAGGGTTCGGGCTCGGGTTAGGGTTAGGGTTCGGGGTCAGGGTTAGGGTTAGGGTTCGGGTTCGGGTTAGGGTTAGGGTTCGGGTTCGGGTTAGGGTTAGGGTTCGGGTTCGGGTTAGGGTTAGGGTTCGGGTTCGGGTTAGGGTTAGGGTTCGGGTTCGGGTTAGGGTTCGGGTTCGGGTTCGGGTTAGGGTTAGGGTTCGGGTTCGGGTTAGGGTTAGGTTTCGGGTTCGGGTTAGGGTTAGGGTTCGGGTTCGGGTTAGGGTTAGGGTTCGGGTTCGGGTTAGGGTTAGGGTTCGGGTTCGGGTTAGGGTTAGGGTTCGGGTTCGGGTTCGGGTTAGGGTTAGGGTTAGGGTTAGGGTTAGGGTTAGGGTTAGGGTTAGGGTTAGGGTTAGGGTTAGGGTTAGGGTTAGGGTTAGGGTTAGGGTTAGGGTTAGGGTTAGGGTTAGGGTTCGGGTTAGGGTTAGGGTTAGGGTTCGGGTTAGGGTTAGGGTTAGGGTTAGGGTTAGGGTTACGGTTCGGGTTAGGGTTAGGGTTAGGGTTCGGGTTAGGGTTAGGGTTAGGGTTAGGGTTAGGGTTAGGGTTAGGGTTAGGGTTAGGGTTAGGGTTAGGGTTCGGGTTAGGGTTAGGGTTAGGGTTCGGGTTAGGGTTAGGGTTAGGGTTAGGGTTAGGGTTAGGGTTAGGGTTAGGGTTAGGGTTAGGGTTAGGGTTAGGGTTCGGGTTAGGGTTAGGGTTCGGGTTAGGGTTAGGGTTCGGGTTAGGGTTAGGGTTCGGGTTAGGGTTAGGGTTCGGGTTATGGTTCGGGTTAGGGTTAGGGTTCGGGTTAGGGTTAGGGTTCGGGTTAGGGTTCGGGTTCGGGTTAGTGTTCGGGTTCGGGTTAGGGTTCGGGTTAGGGTTAGGGTTCGGGTTAGGGTTAGGGTTCGGGTTAGGGTTCGGGTTAGGGTTAGGGTTAGGGTTAGGGTTAGGGTTAGGGTTAGGGTTAGGGTTCGGGTTAGGGTTAGGGTTAGGGTTAGGGTTAGGGTTAGGGTTAGGGTTCGGGTTAGGGTTAGGGTTAGGGTTCGGGTTAGGGTTAGGGTTAGGGTTCGGGTTAGGGTTAGGGTTAGGGTTCGGGTTAGGGTTAGGGTTAGGGTTCGGGTTAGGGTTAGGGTTAGGGTTCGGGTTAGGGTTAGGGTTAGGGTTCGAGTTAGGGTTAGGGTTAGGGTTCGGGTTAGGGTTAGGGTTAGGGTTCGGGTTAGGGTTAGGGTTAGGGTTCGGGTTAGGGTTAGGGTTAGGGTTCGGGTTAGGGTTAGGGTTAGGGTTCGGGTTAGGGTTAGGGTTAGGGTTCGGGTTAGGGTTAGTGTTAGGGTTAGGGTTAGGGTTCGGTGTCAGGGTTAGGGTTCGGGGTCGGGTTAGGGTTAGGGTTCGGGTTCGGGTTAGGGTTAGGGTTCGGGCTCGGGTTAGGGTTAGGGTTCGGGGTCAGGGTTAGGGTTAGGGTTCGGGTTCGGGTTAGGGTTAGGGTTCGGGTTCGGGTTAGGGTTAGGGTTCGGGTTCGGGTTAGGGTTAGGGTTCGGGTTCGGGTTAGGGTTAGGGTTCAGGTTCGGGTTAGGGTTCGGGTTCGGGTTCGGGTTAGGGTTAGGGTTCGGGTTCGGGTTAGGGTTAGGTTTCGGGTTCGGGTTAGGGTTAGGGTTCGGGTTCGGGTTAGGGTTAGGGTTCGGGTTCGGGTTAGGGTTAGGGTTCGGGTTCGGGTTAGGGTTAGGGTTCGGGTTCGGGTTCGGGTTAGGGTTAGGGTTAGGGTTAGGGTTAGGGTTAGGGTTAGGGTTAGGGTTAGGGTTAGGGTTAGGGTTAGGGTTAGGGTTAGGGTTAGGGTTAGGGTTAGGGTTAGGGTTAGGGTTAGGGTTAGGGTTCGGGTTAGGGTTAGGGTTAGGGTTCGGGTTAGGGTTAGGGTTAGGGTTAGGGTTAGGGTTACGGTTCGGGTTAGGGTTAGGGTTAGGGTTCGGGTTAGGGTTAGGGTTAGGGTTAGGGTTAGGGTTAGGGTTAGGGTTAGTGTTAGGGTTAGGGTTAGGGTTAGGGTTCGGGTTAGGGTTAGGGTTAGGGTTCGGGTTAGGGTTAGGGTTAGGGTTAGGGTTAGGGTTAGGGTTAGGGTTAGGGTTAGGGTTAGGGTTAGGGTTCGGGTTAGGGTTAGGGTTAGGGTTAGGGTTAGGGTTAGGGTTAGGGTTCGGGTTAGGGTTAGGGTTAGGGTTCGGGTTAGGGTTAGGGTTAGGGTTCGGGTTAGGGTTAGGGTTAGGGTTCGGGTTAGGGTTAGGGTTAGGGTTCGGGTTAGGGTTAGGGTTAGGGTTCGGGTTAGGGTTAGGGTTGGGTTCGAGTTAGGGTTAGGGTTAGGGTTCGGGTTAGGGTTAGGGTTAGGGTTCGGGTTAGGGTTAGGGTTAGGGTTCGGGTTAGGGTTAGGGTTAGGGTTCGGGTTAGGGTTAGGGTTAGGGTTCGGGTTAGGGTTAGGGTTAGGGTTCGGGTTAGGGTTAGTGTTAGGGTTAGGGTTAGGGTTAGGGTTCGGGGTCAGGGTTAGGGTTAGGGTTCGGGGTCGGGTTAGGGTTAGGGTTCGGGTTCGGGTTAGGGTTAGGGTTCGGGCTCGGGTTAGGGTTAGGGTTCGGGGTCAGGGTTAGGGTTAGGGTTCGGGTTCGGGTTAGGGTTAGGGTTAGGGTTCGGGTTAGGGTTAGGGTTCGGGTTCGGGTTAGGGTTAGGGTTCGGGTTCGGGTTAGGGTTAGGGTTCGGGTTCGGGTTAGGGTTCGGGTTCGGGTTCGGGTTAGGGTTAGGGTTCGGGTTCGGGTTAGGGTTAGGTTTCGGGTTCGGGTTAGGGTTAGGGTTCGGGTTCGGGTTAGGGTTAGGGTTCGGGTTCGGGTTAGGGTTAGGGTTCGGGTTCGGGTTAGGGTTAGGGTTCGGGTTCGGGTTCGGGTTAGGGTTAGGGTTCGGGTTCGGGTTAGGGTTAGGGTTCGGGTTCGGGTTAGGGTTAGGGTTCGGGTTCGGGTTCGGGTTAGGGTTAGGGTTAGGGTTAGGGTTAGGGTTAGGGTTAGGGTTAGGGTTAGGGTTAGGGTTAGGGTTAGGGTTAGGGTTAGGGTTAGGGTTAGGGTTAGGGTTAGGGTTAGGGTTAGGGTTCGGGTTAGGGTTAGGGTTAGGGTTCGGGTTAGGGTTAGGGTTAGGGTTAGGGTTAGGGTTACGGTTCGGGTTAGGGTTAGGGTTAGGGTTCGGGTTAGGGTTAGGGTTAGGGTTAGGGTTAGGGTTAGGGTTAGGGTTAGGGTTAGGGTTAGGGTTAGGGTTCGGGTTAGGGTTAGGGTTAGGGTTCGGGTTAGGGTTAGGGTTAGGGTTAGGGTTAGGGTTAGGGTTAGGGTTAGGGTTAGGGTTAGGGTTAGGGTTAGGGTTCGGGTTAGGGTTAGGGTTCGGGTTAGGGTTAGGGTTCGGGTTAGGGTTAGGGTTCGGGTTAGGGTTAGGGTTCGGGTTATGGTTCGGGTTAGGGTTAGGGTTCGGGTTAGGGTTAGGGTTCGGGTTAGGGTTCGGGTTCGGGTTAGTGTTCGGGTTCGGGTTAGGGTTCGGGTTAGGGTTAGGGTTCGGGTTAGGGTTAGGGTTCGGGTTAGGGTTCGGGTTAGGGTTAGGGTTAGGGTTATGGTTAGGGTTAGGGTTAGGGTTAGGGTTCGGGTTAGGGTTAGGGTTAGGGTTAGGGTTAGGGTTAGGGTTAGGGTTCGGGTTAGGGTTAGGGTTAGGGTTCGGGTTAGGGTTAGGGTTAGGGTTCGGGTTAGGGTTAGGGTTAGGGTTCGGGTTAGGGTTAGGGTTAGGGTTCGGGTTAGGGTTAGGGTTAGGGTTCGGGTTAGGGTTAGGGTTAGGGTTCGAGTTAGGGTTAGGGTTAGGGTTCGGGTTAGGGTTAGGGTTAGGGTTCGGGTTAGGGTTAGGGTTAGGGTTCGGGTTAGGGTTAGGGTTAGGGTTCGGGTTAGGGTTAGGGTTAGGGTTCGGGTTAGGGTTAGGGTTAGGGTTCGGGTTAGGGTTAGTGTTAGGGTTAGGGTTAGGGTTCGGTGTCAGGGTTAGGGTTCGGGGTCGGGTTAGGGTTAGGGTTCGGGTTCGGGTTAGGGTTAGGGTTCGGGCTCGGGTTAGGGTTAGGGTTCGGGGTCAGGGTTAGGGTTAGGGTTCGGGTTCGGGTTAGGGTTAGGGTTCGGGTTCGGGTTAGGGTTAGGGTTCGGGTTCGGGTTAGGGTTAGGGTTCGGGTTCGGGTTAGGGTTAGGGTTCAGGTTCGGGTTAGGGTTCGGGTTCGGGTTCGGGTTAGGGTTAGGGTTCGGGTTCGGGTTAGGGTTAGGTTTCGGGTTCGGGTTAGGGTTAGGGTTCGGGTTCGGGTTAGGGTTAGGGTTCGGGTTCGGGTTAGGGTTAGGGTTCGGGTTCGGGTTAGGGTTAGGGTTCGGGTTCGGGTTCGGGTTAGGGTTAGGGTTAGGGTTAGGGTTAGGGTTAGGGTTAGGGTTAGGGTTAGGGTTAGGGTTAGGGTTAGGGTTAGGGTTAGGGTTAGGGTTAGGGTTAGGGTTAGGGTTAGGGTTAGGGTTAGGGTTCGGGTTAGGGTTAGGGTTAGGGTTCGGGTTAGGGTTAGGGTTAGGGTTAGGGTTAGGGTTACGGTTCGGGTTAGGGTTAGGGTTAGGGTTCGGGTTAGGGTTAGGGTTAGGGTTAGGGTTAGGGTTAGGGTTAGGGTTAGTGTTAGGGTTAGGGTTAGGGTTAGGGTTCGGGTTAGGGTTAGGGTTAGGGTTCGGGTTAGGGTTAGGGTTAGGGTTAGGGTTAGGGTTAGGGTTAGGGTTAGGGTTAGGGTTAGGGTTAGGGTTAGGGTTAGGGTTCGGGTTAGGGTTAGGGTTAGGGTTAGGGTTAGGGTTAGGGTTAGGGTTCGGGTTAGGGTTAGGGTTA
>NW_027254033.1:0-7500 GCF_044704955.1 Pristiophorus japonicus
CTCCCCCCCCCTCCCTCCCTCTCTCCCCCCCCTCCCTCCCTCTCTCCCTCCCTCTCCCCCTCCCTCCCTCTCCCCCTCCCTCCCTCCCTCCCTCTCTGTCCCCCTCCCTCCCTGTCCCCCTCCCTCCCTCCCTCCCTGTCCCCCTCCCTCCCTCCCTCCCTGTCCCCCTCCCTCCCTCCCTCCCTCCCTGTCCCCCTCCCTCCCTCCCTCCCTCCCTCCCCCTCCCTCCCTCCTCCCTCCCTCCCCTCCCTCCCCCTCCCTGTCCCCCTCCCTCCCTCCCTCCCTGTCCCCCTCCCTCCCTCCCTCCCTGTCCCCCTCCCTCCCTCCCTCCCTCCCTGTCTCCCTCCCTCCCTGTCCCCCTCCCTCCCTCCCTCCCTCCCTGTCCCCCTCCCTCCCTCCCTCCCTGTCCCCCTCCCTCCCTCCCTCCCTGTCCCCCTCCCTCCCTCCCTCCCTGTCCCCCTCCCTCCCTCTCTCTCCACCTCCCTCCCTCCCTCCCTCTCTCTCCACCTCTGCCCCTCCCTCTCCACCTCTGCCCCTCCCTCCCTCTCTCTGCCCCTCCCTCCCTCTCCCTCTCCCCCTCCCCCTCCTCCCTCTCCCTCTCCTCCCTCCCTCCCTCTCCCTCTCCTCCCTCCCTCCCTCTCCCTCTCCCACTTCCTCCACTTAGGGTGGACTGGTCTTTGGGCCCAGGGACTCCCAGGTGTCGGTGGGGATGTTGCACTTTATCAGGGAGGCTTTGAGGGTGGTCCCTTTAACGTTCCCTCTGCCCACCTTTGGCCCGTTTGCCGTGAAGGAGTTCCGAGGAGAGCGCTTGGCTTTGGGAGTCTCGTGTCTGGGGGACATGTGGACAATGTGGCCCTGCCCAGCGGAGCTGGTCGAGTTTGGTCAGTGTGGAAACAGCAGTGTAGTGCAGAATGCTGTAACATCTCCGCAGGGAACAGAAATATTAGCATCCAATACCAGTGCGAGGAAAGACGTGGTCTCCAGTCCAAGACATTTAAACACAGCATTCTTCACGTTACAGTTTTAGGCACATAACTCTATACATTTTGTACACTCCGGGTTTCGAACAGCTCTGAATCCCACAGACACCCCCCAACACCCCCCCACCCGTACAATTCTGTCAGTCACAGTCCCACACCGCACAGGAGGATCCCATTGGGCCCATTGACCCAGCGCACAGGAGGATCCCATTGGGCCCATGGAGCCCGTGCTGTGCCGGCTCTGTAACAGAGCGACCCCAATCAGTCCCACACTCCCCCCTGCCCTTTCCCCACAGCCCGGCACATTTTCCCCCTTCAGGTATTTATCCAATTCCCGGTTTGAAAGTTACTATTGAATCTGCTCCCACCGAGCTTTCAGGCAGCGCGTTCCCGATCACAACAACTCGCTGCGTAAACACATTCTCCCCATCTCCCCCTCTGGTTCCATCGTCGATTATCGTCAATCTGTGTCCCTCTGGTTACCCGACCCTCCTGCTCCCGGGAACAGGTTCTCCCGATCCACTCGATCAAAACCCTTCATCAGTTCGAACCCCTCGATTCAATCTCCCCTTAATCTTCTCTGCTCCGAGGAGAACCCCCCCGGCTTCCCCAGTCTCCTTCACTGAACCCCCTCATCCCCCGGGACCAGTCTGGACAATCTCCCCTTCACCCTCTCCAAAGCCTCCACACCCTCCCCACAGTGCAGGGCCCAGAATTGGACACAATACTCCGGCTGGGGCCTAACCGGTGCTTTATACAAGTTCAGCAAAGCTTCCTTGCTTTTGTACTCTGTGCCTCTATTTATAAACCCCGGGATCCTGTAAGCTTTTTAAACAACTTTCCAACCTGCCCTGCCACATTAACCCCCCTGAAATGGCCGAGTGAGCCGCTGTATGGGAAATAAAAAGTTCAGCAGGACTGTCTCACCTTGTGGGATCGGGATTGTGAGGGTTACGATGAGGGAGGTGATGAATGCGAGGGTTACATTGAGGGATCGGGATTGTGAGGGTTACGTTGAGGGACCGGGATTGCGAGGGATTACGTTGAGGGAGGTGATGAATGCGAGGGTTACGATGAGGGATCGGGATTGTGAGGGTTACGTTATGGGAGGTGATGAATGCGAGGGTTACGATGAGGGATCGGGATTGTGAGGGTTACGTTATGGGAGGTGATGAATGCGAGGGTTACGATGAGGGATCGGGATTGTGAGGGTTACGTTATGGGAGGTGATGAATGCGAGGGTTACGTTGAGGGATCGGGATTGTGAGGGTTACGATGAGGGAGGTGATGAATGCGAGGGTTACGTTGAGGGAGGTGATGAATGCGAGGGTTACGTTGAGGGAGGTGATGAATGCGAGGGTTACGTTGAGGGAGGTGATGAATGCGAGGGTTACGATGAGGGAGGTGATATGAGGGTTACGATGAGGGAGGTGATGAATGCGAGGGTTACGTTGAGGGAGGTGATGAATGCGAGGGTTACGATGAGGGAGGTGATGAATGCGAGGGTTACGTTGAGGGAGGTGATGTGAGGGTTACGATGAGGGAGGTGATGAATGCGAGGGTTACGTTGAGGGAGGTGATGAATGTGAGGGTTACGTTGAGGGAGGTGATGAATGCGAGGGTTACGATGAGGGAGGTGATGAATGCGAGGGTTACGTTGAGGGAGGTGATGAATGTGAGGGTTACGTTGAGGGAGGTGATGAATGCGAGGGTTACGATGAGGGATCGGGATTGTGAGGGTTACGTTGAGGGAGGTGATGTGAGGGTTACGATGAGGGAGGTGATGAATGCGAGGGTTACGATGAGGGAGGTGATGTGAGGGTTACGTTGAGGGAGGTGATGAATGTGAGGGTTACGTTGAGGGAGGTGATGAATGTGAGGGTTACGTTGAGGGATCGGGATTGTGAGGGTTACGATGAGGGAGGTGATGAATGTGAGGGTTACGTTGAGGGAGGTGATGAATGCGAGGGTTACGATGAGGGAGGTGATGAATGCGAGGGTTACGATGAGGGATCGGGATTGTGAGGGTTACGTTGAGGGAGGTGATGTGAGGGTTACGATGAGGGAGGTGATGAATGCGAGGGTTACGTTGAGGGAGGTGATGAATGTGAGGGTTACGTTGAGGGAGGTGATGAATGCGAGGGTTACGATGAGGGAGGTGATGAATGCGAGGGTTACGATGAGGGAGGTGATGAATGCGAGGGTTACGATGAGGGATCGGGATTGTGAGGGTTACGTTGAGGGAGGTGATGAATGCGAGGGTTACGATGAGGGAGGTGATGTGAGGGTTACGTTGAGGGATCGGGATTGTGAGGGTTACGATGAGGGAGGTGATGAATGCGAGGGTTACGATGAGGGAGGTGATGAATGCGAGGGTTACGTTGAGGGATCGGGATTGTGAGGGTTACGATGAGGGAGGTGATGAATGTGAGGGTTACGATGAGGGAGGTGATGTGAGGGTTACGATGAGGGAGGTGATGAATGTGAGGGTTACGTTGAGGGAGGTGATGAATGCGAGGGTTACGATGAGGGAGGTGATGAATGCGAGGGTTACGATGAGGGAGGTGATGAATGCGAGGGTTACGATGAGGGAGGTGATGTGAGGGTTACGATGAGGGAGGTGATGAATGTGAGGGTTACGTTGAGGGAGGTGATGAATGCGAGGGTTACGATGAGGGAGGTGATGAATGCGAGGGTTACGATGAGGGAGGTGATGAATGCGAGGGTTACGATGAGGGAGGTGATGAATGCGAGGGTTACGTTGAGGGAGGTGATGAATGCGAGGGTTACGATGAGGGAGGTGATGAATGCGAGGGTTACGTTGAGGGAGGTGATGAATGCGAGGGTTACGATGAGGGAGGTGATGTGAGGGTTACGATGAGGGAGGTGATGAATGCGAGGGTTACGTTGAGGGAGGTGATGAATGCGAGGGTTACGTTGAGGGAGGTGATGAATGCGAGGGTTACGTTGAGGGAGGTGATGTGAGGGTTACGATGAGGGAGGTGATGAATGCGAGGGTTACGTTGAGGGAGGTGATGAATGCGAGGGTTACGTTGAGGGAGGTGATGAATGCGAGGGTTACGTTGAGGGAGGTGATGAATGCGAGGGTTACGTTGAGGGAGGTGATGTGAGGGTTACGATGAGGGAGGTGATGAATGCGAGGGTTACGTTGAGGGAGGTGATGTGAGGGTTACGATGAGGGAGGTGATGAATGCGAGGGTTACGATGAGGGATCGGGATTGTGAGGGTTACGTTGAGGGAGGTGATGAATGCGAGGGTTACGATGAGGGATCGGGATTGTGAGGGTTACGATGAGGGAGGTGATGAATGCGAGGGTTACGATGAGGGATCGGGATTGTGAGGGTTACGATGAGGGAGGTGATGAATGTGAGGGTTACGTTGAGGGAGGTGATGAATGCGAGGGTTACGATGAGGGAGGTGATGTGAGGGTTACGATGAGGGAGGTGATGAATGCGAGGGTTACGATGAGGGAGGTGATGAATGCGAGGGTTACGTTGAGGGAGGTGATGAATGCGAGGGTTACGTTGAGGGAGGTGATGAATGCGAGGGTTACGTTGAGGGAGGTGATGAATGCGAGGGTTACGTTGAGGGAGGTGATGAATGCGAGGGTTACGTTGAGGGAGGTGATGAATGCGAGGGTTACGTTGAGGGAGGTGATGAATGCGAGGGTTACGATGAGGGAGGTGATGAATGTGAGGGTTACGTTGAGGGAGGTGATGAATGCGAGGGTTACGTTGAGGGAGGTGATGAATGCGAGGGTTACGTTGAGGGAGGTGATGAATGCGAGGGTTACGTTGAGGGAGGTGATGAATGCGAGGGTTACGATGAGGGAGGTGATGAATGCGAGGGTTACGATGAGGGAGGTGATGTGAGGGTTACGATGAGGGAGGTGATGAATGCGAGGGTTACGATGAGGGAGGTGATGAATGCGAGGGTTACGATGAGGGAGGTGATGAATGCGAGGGTTACGATGAGGGAGGTGATGAATGCGAGGGTTACGTTGAGGGAGGTGATGAATGCGAGGGTTACGATGAGGGAGGTGATGAATGCGAGGGTTACGATGAGGGAGGTGATGAATGCGAGGGTTACGATGAGGGAGGTGATGAATGCGAGGGTTACGATGAGGGAGGTGATGAATGCGAGGGTTACGATGAGGGAGGTGATGTGAGGGTTACGATGAGGGAGGTGATGAATGCGAGGGTTACGATGAGGGAGGTGATGAATGCGAGGGTTACGATGAGGGAGGTGATGAATGCGAGGGTTACGTTGAGGGAGGTGATGAATGCGAGGGTTACGATGAGGGAGGTGATGAATGCGAGGGTTACGATGAGGGAGGTGATGAATGCGAGGGTTACGATGAGGGAGGTGATGAATGCGAGGGTTACGATGAGGGAGGTGATGAATGCGAGGGTTACGTTGAGGGAGGTGATGAATGCGAGGGTTACGATGAGGGAGGTGATGAATGTGAGGGTTACGATGAGGGAGGTGATGTGAGGGTTACGATGAGGGAGGTGATGAATGCGAGGGTTACGATGAGGGATCGGGATTGTGAGGGTTACGATGAGGGAGGTGATGAATGCGAGGGTTACGATGAGGGATCGGGATTGTGAGGGTTACGATGAGGGAGGTGATGAATGTGAGGGTTACGTTGAGGGATCGGGATTGTGAGGGTTACGTTGAGGGAGGTGATGAATGCGAGGGTTACGATGAGGGAGGTGATGTGAGGGTTACGTTGAGGGATCGGGATTGTGAGGGTTACGATGAGGGAGGTGATGAATGCGAGGGTTACGATGAGGGAGGTGATGAATGCGAGGGTTACGTTGAGGGATCGGGATTGTGAGGGTTACGATGAGGGAGGTGATGAATGTGAGGGTTACGATGAGGGAGGTGATGTGAGGGTTACGATGAGGGAGGTGATGAATGTGAGGGTTACGTTGAGGGAGGTGATGAATGCGAGGGTTACGATGAGGGAGGTGATGAATGCGAGGGTTACGATGAGGGAGGTGATGAATGCGAGGGTTACGATGAGGGAGGTGATGTGAGGGTTACGATGAGGGAGGTGATGAATGTGAGGGTTACGTTGAGGGAGGTGATGAATGCGAGGGTTACGATGAGGGAGGTGATGAATGCGAGGGTTACGATGAGGGAGGTGATGAATGAGAGGGTTACGATGAGGGAGGTGATGTGAGGGTTACGATGAGGGAGGTGATGAATGTGAGGGTTACGTTGAGGGAGGTGATGAATGCGAGGGTTACGATGAGGGAGGTGATGAATGCGAGGGTTACGATGAGGGAGGTGATGAATGCGAGGGTTACGATGAGGGAGGTGATGAATGCGAGGGTTACGTTGAGGGAGGTGATGAATGCGAGGGTTACGATGAGGGAGGTGATGAATGCGAGGGTTACGTTGAGGGAGGTGATGAATGCGAGGGTTACGATGAGGGAGGTGATGTGAGGGTTACGATGAGGGAGGTGATGAATGCGAGGGTTACGTTGAGGGAGGTGATGAATGCGAGGGTTACGTTGAGGGAGGTGATGAATGCGAGGGTTACGTTGAGGGAGGTGATGTGAGGGTTACGATGAGGGAGGTGATGAATGCGAGGGTTACGTTGAGGGAGGTGATGAATGCGAGGGTTACGTTGAGGGAGGTGATGAATGCGAGGGTTACGTTGAGGGAGGTGATGAATGCGAGGGTTACGTTGAGGGAGGTGATGAATGCGAGGGTTACGTTGAGGGAGGTGATGTGAGGGTTACGATGAGGGAGGTGATGAATGCGAGGGTTACGTTGAGGGAGGTGATGTGAGGGTTACGTTGAGGGAGGTGATGAATGCGAGGGTTACGATGAGGGATCGGGATTGTGAGGGTTACGATGAGGGAGGTGATGAATGCGAGGGTTACGATGAGGGATCGGGATTGTGAGGGTTACGATGAGGGAGGTGATGAATGTGAGGGTTACGTTGAGGGAGGTGATGAATGCGAGGGTTACGATGAGGGAGGTGATGTGAGGGTTACGATGAGGGAGGTGATGAATGCGAGGGTTACGATGAGGGAGGTGATGAATGCGAGGGTTACGATGAGGGAGGTGATGTGAGGGTTACGATGAGGGAGGTGATGTGAGGGTTACGATGAGGGAGGTGATGAATGCGAGGGTTACGATGAGGGAGGTGATGAATGCGAGGGTTACGATGAGGGAGGTGATGAATGCGAGGGTTACGTTGAGGGAGGTGATGAATGCGAGGGTTACGATGAGGGAGGTGATGAATGCGAGGGTTACGATGAGGGAGGTGATGAATGCGAGGGTTACGATGAGGGAGGTGATGAATGCGAGGGTTACGATGAGGGAGGTGATGAATGCGAGGGTTACGTTGAGGGAGGTGATGAATGCGAGGGTTACGATGAGGGAGGTGATGAATGTGAGGGTTACGATGAGGGAGGTGATGTGAGGGTTACGATGAGGGAGGTGATGAATGCGAGGGTTACGATGAGGGAGGTGATGTGAG
>NW_027254034.1:0-9910 GCF_044704955.1 Pristiophorus japonicus
CTCTCCCATCTCCCAACTCCTCCATCTCCCCATCTCCCCAACTCCCCATCTCCCCATCTCCCAATCCCCATCTCCCATCTCCCATCTCCCCATCTCCCATCTCCCCAGCTCCCTATCTCCCCATCTCCCATCTCAACATCTTCCCATCGCCCCCATCTCCCATGCCCCATCTCCCATGCCCCATCTCCCCATCTCTGCATCTCCGCATCTCCCCATGCCCCATCTCCCATCTCCCCATCACCCCATCTCCCCATCTCCCCATCTCCCCATCTTCCCCATCGCCCCATCTCCCAAGCCCCATCTCCCCATCTCCCATCTCCCCATCTCCCCATCTCCCCATCTTCCCATCTCCCCATCTTCCATCTCCCATCTCCCATCTCCCATCTCCCCATCTCCCCATCTCCCATCTCCCATCTCCCCATCTCCCAACTTCCATCTTCCCATCTTCCCATCTCCCCAACTCCCATTTCCCATCTCCATCTCCCATTTCCATCTCCCCATCTCCCATTTCCCATCTCCCATCTCCATCTCCCATCTCCCATCTCCCCTCTCCCATCTCCCATCTCCCATCTCCCATCTACCATCTCCCATCTCCCCATCTCCCCATCTCCCATCTCCACATCTCCGCATCTCCCATGTCCCATCATCCTCTTCCATCTTCCCAATCTTCCATCTCCCATCTCGCCATCTCCCCATCTCCCATCTCCCCATCTCCCATCTCCCAATCTCCCATTTCCCATCTCCCCATCTCCCATCTCCATCTCCCATCTCACATCTCCCCATCTCCCCATTTCCCCCATCTCCCATCTCCCCATCTTCCCATCTCCCCATCTCCCATCTCCCCATCTCCCAACTTCCATCTTCCCATCTTCCCATCTCCCCAACTCCCATTTCCCATCTCCCAATCTCCCATTTCCCATCTCCCCATCTCCCCATCTCCCATATTCCCATCTCCCCATCTTCCCATCTCCCTCTCCCATCTCCCCATCTCCCATCTCACCATCTACCATCTCCCCATCTCCCCATCTCCCATCTCCCCATCTCCGCATCTACCATGTCCCCATCTCCCATCTTCCATCTTCCATCTCCCAATCTTCCATCTCCCATCTCGCCATCTCCCCATCTCCCATCTCCCCAACTCCCATCTCCCAATCTCCCATTTCCCATCTCCCATCTCCCCATTTCCCCATATCCCCATCCCATCTCCCAATCTCCCATTTCCCATCTCCCCATCTCCCATCTCCCCATTTCCCCATCTCCCCATCTCCCATCTTCCCATCTCCCCATCTCCCCATCTCCCATCTCCTCATCTCCCAGCTTCCATCTTCCCATCTCCCCATCTCCCATCTCCCCATCTCCTATCTCCCCATCGCCCCATCTCCCATCTCCCCATCTCCCATCTTCCCATCTCCCCATCTTCCCATCTCCCCATATTCCCATCTCCCCCATCTACCATCTCCCCATCTCCCCATCTCCCATCGCCCATCTCAACATTACCATCTCCCCATCTCCCATCTCCCCATCTCCCCATCTCCCATCACCCCATCTACCTATCTCCCATCTCACATCTCCCCATCTCCCCATCTCCCAATCTCCCATCTCCCATCTTCCAATCTCCCATCTTCCCATCTCCCCATCTTCCCATCTCCCATCTCCCATCATCCCATCTCCCAATCTCCCTATCACCCATCTCCGCATCTCCCCATCTCCCATCTCCCTATCACCCATCTCCCCATCTCCCATCTTACAATCTCCCTATCTCCCTATCTCCCATCTCCCATCTCCCCAACCTCCCAACTCCCATCTCCCCATCTCCCCATCTCCCCAACTCCCATCTCCCAATCTCCCATTTCCCATCTCCCCATCTCCCATCTCCCATATCCACATCTCCCAACTTCCATCTTCCCATCTTCCCATCTCCCCAACTCCCATTTCCCATCTCCCAATCTCCCATTTCCCATCTCCCCATCTCCCTATCTCCAACTCCCCAACTCCCATCTCCCAACTCCTCATCTCCCTATCTCCCTATCTCCCAACTCCCCATCTCCCCGTCTCCCATCTCCCATCTCCCAACTCCTCATCTCCCTATCTCCCATCTCCCATCTCCCCATCTCCCAATCTCCTATCTCCTATCTCCCAGCTCCCATCTCACATCTTCCCATCTTCCCATCTCCGCATCTTCCCATCTTCCCATCTCCCAACTCCTCATCTCCCCATCTCCCAATCTCCTATCTCCCAGCTCCCATCTCACATCTTCCCATCTTCCCATCTCCGCATCTTCCCATCTCCCAACTCCTCATCTTCCAATCTCCTATCTCCCAGCTCCCATCTCACATCTTCCCATCTCCCATCTTCCCAATCTCCTATCTCCCATCTCCCAACTACTCATCTCCCTATCACCCAACTCCCCATCTCCCTATCTCCTATCTCCCAGCTCCCATCTCACATCTTCCCATCATCCCATCTCCGCATCTTCCCATCTTCCCATCTCCCAACTCCTCATCTCCATATCTCCCAACTCCCCATCTCCCCATCTCCCATCTCCCAACTCCCAATTCCTCATCTCCCTATCTCCCATCTCCCATCTCCCCATCTCCTATCTCCTATCTCCTATCTCCCAGCTCCCATCTCACATCTTCCCATCTCCGCATCTTCCCATCTTCCCATCTCCCAAATCCTCATCTCCCTATCTCCCAACTCCCCATCTCCCCATCTCCCATCTCCCATCTCCCAACTCCTCATCTCCCTATCTCCCATCTCCCCATCTCCCAATCTCCTATCTCCTATCTCCCAGCTCCCATCTCACATCTTCCCATCTTCCCATCTCCGCATCTTCCCATCTTCCCATTTCCCAACTCCTTATCTCCCAGCTCCCCATCTCCCATCTCCCATCTCCCAACTCCTCATCTCCCTATCTCCCATCTCCCCATCTCCCATCTCCCATCTCCCAACTCCTCATCTCCCTATCTCCCATCTCCCCATCTCCCAATCTCCTATCTCCTATCTCCCATCATCCCATCTCCGCATCTTCCCATCTTCCCATCTCCCAACTCCTCATCTCCATATCTCCCAACTCCCCATCTCCCCATCTCCCATCTCCCAACTCCCAATTCCTCATCTCCCTATCTCCAATCTCCCATCTCCCCATCTCCTATCTCCTATCTCCTATCTCCCAGCTCCCATCTCACATCTTCCCATCTCCGCATCTCCCATCTTCCCATCTCCCAAATCCTCATCTCCCTATCTCCCAACTCCCCATCTCCCCATCTCCCATCTCCCATCTCCCAACTCCTCATCTCCCTATCTCCCATCTCCCCATCTCCCAATCTCCTATCTCCTATCTCCCAGCTCCCATCTCACATCTTCCCATCTTCCCATCTCCGCATCTTCCCATCTTCCCATTTCCCAACTCCTTATCTCCCAGCTCCCCATCTCCCATCTCCCATCTCTCAACTCCTCATCTCCCTATCTCCCATCTCCCCATCTCCCATCTCCCATCTCCCAACTCCTCATCTCCCTATCTCCCATCTCCCCATCTCCCAATCTCCTATCTCCTATCTCCCAGCTCCCATCTCACATCTTCCCATCTCCGCATCTTCCCATCTTCCCATCTCCCAACTCCTCATCTCCCTATCTCCCAACTCCCCATCTCCCATCTCCCAACTCCTCATCTCCCTATCTCCCATCTCCCAATCTCCCAATCTCCTGTCTCCTATCTCCTATCTCCCAGCTCCCATCTCACATCTTCCCATCTTCCCATCTCCGCATCTTCCCATCTTCCCATCTCCCAACTCCTCATCTCCCTATCTCCCAACTCCCCATCTCCCCATCTCGCATCTCCCAACTCCTCATCTCCCTATCTCCCATCTCCCAATCTCCCAATCTCCTATCTCCTATCTCCCAGCTCCCATCTCACATCTTCCCATCTTCCCATCTCCGCATCTTCCCATCTTCCCATCTCCCAACTCCTCACCTCCCCATCTCCCATCTCCAATCTCCTATCTCCTATCTCCCAACTCCTCATCTCCCTATCTCCCATCTCCCATCTCCCCATCTCCCCATCTCCCAATCTCCTATCTCCTATCTCCCAGCTCCCGTCTCACATCTTCCCATCTTCCCATCTCCGCATCTTCCCATCTTCCCATCTCCCAACTCCTCATCTCCCCATCTCCCATCTCCCAATCTCCTATCTCCTATCTCCCAACTCCTCATCTCCCTATCTCCCATCTCCCCATCTCCCAATCTCCTATCTCCTATCTCCCAGCTCCCATCTCACATCTTCCCATCTCCGCATCTTCCCATCTTCCCATCTCCCAACTCCTCATCTCCCCATCTCCCATCTCCCAATCTCCTATCTCCTATCTCTTATCTCCCAGCTCCGCATCTCACATCTTCCCATCTTCCCATCTCCGCATCTTCCCATCTCCCAACTCCTCATCTCCCAATCTCCTATCTCCCAGCTCCCATCTCACATCTTCCCATCTTCCCAATCTCCTATCTCCCATCTCCCAACTCCTCATCTCCCTATCTCTCAACTCCCCATCTCCCATCTCCCAACTCCTCATCTCCCGATCTCCCATCTCCCATCTCCCCATCTCCTATCTCCTATCTCCCAGCTCCCATCTCACATCTTCCCATCGTCCCATCTCCGCATCTTCCCATCTTCCCATCTCCCAACTCCTCATCTCTCTATCTCCCAACTCCCCATCTCCCCATCTCCCATCTCCCATCTCCCAACTCCTCATCTCCCTATCTCCCATCTCCCCATCTCCCAATCTCCTATCTCCTATCTCCCAGCTCCCATCTCACATCTTCCCATCTTCCCATCTCCGCATCTTCCCATCTTCCCATCTCCCAACTCCTCATCTCCCCATCTCCCAATCTCCTATCTCCCAGATCCCATCTCACATCTTCCCATCTTCCCAATCTCCTATCTCCCATCTCCCAACTCCTCATCTCCCTATCTCCCAACTCCCCATCTCCCATCTCCCAACTCCTCATCTCCCTATCTCCCATCTCCCCATCTCCCAATCTCCCATCTCCCCATCTCCCCATCTCCCCATCTCCCCATCTTCCCATCGCCCCATCTCCCAAGCCCCATCTCCCCATCTCCCATCTCCCCATCTCCCCATCTCCCCATCTTCCCATCTCCCATCTTCCATCTCCCATCTCACATCTCCCCATCTCCCCATCTCCCCATCTCCCA
Source organism: Pristiophorus japonicus (assembly GCF_044704955.1). Classification (NCBI taxonomy): domain Eukaryota; kingdom Metazoa; phylum Chordata; class Chondrichthyes; family Pristiophoridae; genus Pristiophorus; species Pristiophorus japonicus. The sequence goes on from NW_027254034.1 coordinate 5,207, forward strand.
TCTCCCATCTCCCCATCTCCCAACTTCCATCTTCCCATCTTCCCATCTCCCCAACTCCCATTTCCCATCTCCCAATCTCCCATTTCCCATCTCACCATCTCCCATATTCCCATCTCCCCATCTTCCCATCTCCCCTCTCCCATCTCCCCATCTCCCATCTCCCATCTCACCATCTACCATCTCCCCATCTCCCCATCTCCCATCTCCCCATCTCCGCATCTCCCATGTCCCCATCTTCCATCTTCCATCTCCCAATCTTCCATCTCCCATCTCGCCATCTCCCCATCTCCCATCTCCCCATCTCCCCAACTCCCATCTCCCAATCTCCCATTTCCCATCTCCCCATCTCCCATCTCCCATCTCACATCTCCCCATCTCCCCATTTCGCCATCTCCCATCTCCCCATCTTCCCATCTCCCCATCTCCCATCTCCCCATCTCCCAACTTCCATCTTCCCATCTTCCCATCTCCCCAACTCCCATTTCCATCTCCCAATCTCCCATTTCCCATCTCCCCATCTCCCCATCTCCCATATTCCCATCTCCCCATCTTCCCATCTCCCCTCTCCCATCTCCCCATCTCCCATCTCACCATCTACCATCTCCCCATCTCCCCATCTCCCATCTCCCCATCTCCGCATCTACCATGTCCCCATCTCCCATCTTCCATCTTCCATCTCCCAATCTTCCATCTCCCATCTCGCCATCTCCCCATCTCCCATCTCCCCAACTCCCATCTCCCAATCTCCCATTTCCCATCTCCCATCTCCCCATTTCCCCATCTCCCCAACTCCCATCTCCCAATCTCCCATTTCCCATCTCCCCATCTCCCATCTCCCCATTTCCCCATCTCCCCATCTCCCATCTTCCCATCTCCCCATCTCCCCATCTCCCATCTCCCCATCTCCCAGCTTCCATCTTCCCATCTCCCCATCTCCCATCTCCCCATCTCCCATCTCCCCATCTCCCCATTTCCCCATCTCCCCATCTCCCATCTTCCCATCTCCCCATCTCCCCATCTCCCATCTCCCCATCTCCCAGCTTCCATCTTCCCATCTCCCCATCTCCCATCTCCCCATCTCCCATCTCCCCATCGCCCCATCTCCCATCTCCCCATCTCCCATCTTCCCATCTCCCCATCTTCCCATCTCCCCATATTCCCATCTCCCCATCTACCATCTCCCCATCTCCCCATCTCCCATCGCCCATCTCAACATCTACCATCTCCCCATCTCCCATCTTCCCATCTCCCCATCTCCCATCTCCCCATCGCCCCATCTCCCATCTCCCCATCTCCCATCTTCCCATCTCCCCATCTTCCCATCTCCCCATATTCCCATCTCCCCATCTCACATCTCCCCATCTCCCCATCTCCCAATCTCCCATCTCCCATCTTCCAATCTCCCATCTTCCCATCTCCCCATCTTCCCATCTCCCATCTCCCCAATATCCCATCTCCCAATCTCCCTATCACCCATCTCCGCATCTCCCCCATCTCCCATCTCCCTATCACCCATCTCCCCATCTCCCATCTTACAATCTCCCTATCTCCCTATCTCCCATCTCCCATCTCCCCAACCTCCCAACTCCTCCATCTCCCCCATCTCCCCATCTCCCCAACTCCCATCTCCCAATCTCCCATTTCCCATCTCCCCATCTCCCATCTCCCATATCCACATCTCCCAACTTCCATCTTCCCATCTTCCCATCTCCCCAACTCCCATTTCCCATCTCCCAATCTCCCATTTCCCATCTCCCCATCTCCCTATCTCCCAACTCCCCATCTCCCATCTCCCAACTCCTCATCTCCCTATCTCCCTATCTCCCAACTCCCCATCTCCCCATCTCCCATCTCCCATCTCCCAACTCCTCATCTCCCTATCTCCCATCTCCCATCTCCCCATCTTCCAATCTCCTATCTCCTATCTCCCAGCTCCCATCTCACATCTTCCCATCTTCCCATCTCCGCATCTTCCCATCTTCCCATCTCCCAACTCCTCATCTCCCCATCTCCCAATCTTCTATCTCCCAGCTCCCATCTCACATCTTCCCATCTTCCCATCTCCGCATCTTCCCATCTCCCAACTCCTCATCTCCCAATCTCCTATCTCCCAGCTCCCATCTCACATCTTCCCATCTCCCATCTTCCCAATCTCCTATCTCCCATCTCCCAACTCCTCATCTCCCTATCTCCCTATCTCCCAACTCCCCATCTCCCTATCTCCTATCTCCCAGCTCCCATCTCACATCTTCCCATCTTCCCATCTCCCAACTCCTCATCTCCCTATCTCCCAACTCCCCATCTCCCCATCTCCCATCTCCCATCTCCCAATTCCTCATCTCCCTATCTCCCATCTCCCATCTCCCCATCTCCTATCTCCTATCTCCTATCTCCCAGCTCCCATCTCACATCTTCCCATCTCCGCATCTTCCCATCTTCCCATCTCCCAACTCCTCATCTCCCTATCTCCCAACTCCCCATCTCCCCATCTCCCATCTCCCATCTCCCAACTCCTCATCTCCCTATCTCCCATCTCCCATCTCCCCATCTCCCAATCTCCTATCTCCTATCTCCCAGCTCCCATCTCACATCTTCCCATCTTCCCATCTCCGCATCTTCCCATCTTCCCATTTCCCAACTCCTTATCTCCCAGCTCCCCATCTCCCATCTCCCATCTCCCAACTCCTCATCTCCCTATCTCCCATCTCCCCATCTCCCAATCTCCTATCTCCTATCTCCCAGCTCCCATCTCACATCTTCCCATCTTCCCATCTCCGCATCTTCCCATCTTCCCATCTCCCAACTCCTCACCTCCCCATCTCCCATCTCCCATCTCCCAATCTCCTATCTCCTATCTCCCAACTCCTCATCTCCCTATCTCCCATCTCCCATCTCCCCATCTCCCCATCTCCCAATCTCCTATCTCCTATCTCCCAGCTCCCATCTCACATCTTCCCATCTTCCCATCTCCGCATCTTCCCATCTTCCCATCTCCCAACTCCTCATCTCCCCATCTCCCATCTCCCAATCTCCTATCTCCTATCTCCCAACTCCTCATCTCCCTATCTCCCATCTCCCCATCTCCCAATCTCCTATCTCCTATCTCCCAGCTCCCATCTCACATCTTCCCATCTCCGCACCTTCCCATCTTCCCATCTCCCAACTCCTCATCTCCCCATCTCCCATCTCCCAATCTCCTATCTCCTATCTCTTATCTCCCAGCTCCCATCTCACATCTTCCCATCTTCCCATCTCCGCATCTTCCCATCTCCCAACTCCTCATCTCCCAATCTACTATCTCCCAGCTCCCATCTCACATCTTCCCATCTTCCCAATCTCCTATCTCCCATCTCCCAACTCCTCATCTCCCTATCTCCCAACTCCCCATCTCCCATCTCCCAACTCCTCATCTCCCTATCTCCCATCTCCCATCTCCCCATCTCCTATCTCCTATCTCCCAGCTCCCATCTCACATCTTCCCATCGTCCCATCTCCGCATCTTCCCATCTTCCCATCTCCCAACTTCTCATCTCTCTATCTCCCAACTCCCCATCTCCCCATCTCCCATCTCCCATCTCCCAACTCCTCATCTCCCTATCTCCCATCTCCCCATCTCCCAATCTCCTATCTCCTATCTCCCAGCTCCCATCTCACATCTTCCCATCTTCCCATCTCCGCATCTTCCCATCTTCCCATCTCCCAACTCCTCATCTCCCCATCTCCCAATCTCCTATCTCCCAGCTCCCATCTCACATCTTCCCATCTTCCCATCTCCGCATCTTCCCATCTCCCAACTCCTCATCTCCCAATCTCCTATCTCCCAGCTCCCATCTCACATCTTCCCATCTCCCATCTCCCATCTCCCAACTCCTCATCTCCCTATCTCCCATCTCCCATCTCCCCATCTCCCAATCTCCTATCTCCTATCTCCCAGCTCCCATCTCACATCTTCCCATCTTCCCATCTCCGCATCTTCCCATCTTCCCATCTCCCAACTCCTCATCTCCCTATCTCCCAACTCCCCATCTCCCCATCTCCCATCTCCCATCTCCCAACTCCTCATCTCCCTATCTCCCATCTCCCATCTCCCCATCTCCCAATCTCCTATCTCCTATCTCCCAGCTCCCATCTCACATCTTCCCATCTTTCCATCTCCGCATCTTCCCATCTTCCCATCTCCCAACTCCTTATCTCCCAGCTCCCCATCTCCCATCTCCCATCACCCAACTCCTCATCTCCCTATCTCCCATCTCCCCATCTCCCAATCTCCTATCTCCTATCTCCCAGCTCCCATCTCACATCATCCCATCTCCGCATCTTCTCATCTTCCCATCTCCCAACTCCTCATCTCCCTATCTCCAAACTCCCCATCTCCCATCTCCCATCTCCCAACTCCTCATCTCCCTATCTCCCATCTCCCAATCTCCCAATCTCCTGTCTCCTATCTCCTATCTCCCAGCTCCCATCTCACATCTTCCCATCTTCCCATCTCCGCATCTTCCCATCTTCCCATCTCCCAACTCCTCATCTCCCTATCTCCCAACTCCCCAATCTCCCCATCTCCCATCTCCCAACTCCTCATCTCCCTATCTCCCATCTCCCAATCTCCCAATCTCCTATCTCCTATCTCCCAGCTCCCATCTCACATCTTCTCATCTTTCCATCTCCGCATCTTCCCATCTTCCCATCTCCCAACTCCTCATC
>NW_027254035.1:0-9901 GCF_044704955.1 Pristiophorus japonicus
AGAGTGAGAGTGAGTGTGAGTGAGAGTGAGAGAGAGCGAGAGTGAGTGAGAGTGAGAGTGAGTGAGAGTGAGAGTGAGAGTGAGTGAGAGTGAGTGAGAGTGAGTGAAAGTGAGAGTGAAATTGAGAGTGAGTGAGAGTGAGAGTGAGAGTGAGTGAGAGTGAGTGAGAGTGAGAGTGAGAGAGAGTGAGAGTGAGTGAGAGTGAGAGTGAGTGAGAGTGAGAGTGAGAGTGAGTGAGAGTGGGTGAGAGTGAGAGTGAAATTGAGAATGAGTGAGTGTGAGAGAGAGTGAGAGTGAGAGTGAGTGAGAGTGAGAGAGAGAGTGAGTGAGAGTGAGTGAGAGTGAGCGTGAGAGTGAGTGAGAGTGAGAGTGAGTGCGAGTGAGTGAGAGTGAGAGTGAGTGAGAGAGAGTGAGAGTGAGTGTGAGTGAGAGTGTGCGTGGGTGAGAGTGAGAGTGAGTGAGAGTGAGTGAGATTGAGAGTGCGTGATAGTGAGAGTGAGTGAGAATGAGAGTGAGAGTGAGTGAGAGTGAGAGTGAGAGTGAGAGAGAGTGAGAGAGAGTGAGAGTGAGAGTGATAATGAGTGAGAGTGTGAGTGAGAGTGAGTGAGAGTGAGGGAGAGTGAGAGTGAGAGTGAGAGAGAGTGAGAGTGAGAGTGAGAGTGAGTGAGAGTGAGAGTGATTGAGAGTGAGAGTTAGAGTGAGTGAGAGTGAGTGAGAGTGAGAGTCAGAGGAGTGAGTGAGAGTGAGAGTGAGTGAGAGTGAGAGTGAGAGTGAGTGAGAGTGAGTGAGAGTGAGTGAGAGTGAGTGAGAGTGTGAGTGAGAGAGAGTGAGAGTGAGAGTGAGTGAGAGTGAGAGGTAGAGTGAGTGAGAGTGAGTGAGAGTGAGAGTGAGAGAGAGTGAGTGAGAGTGAGAGTGAGTGTGAGTGAGAGTGAGAGAGAGTGAGAGTCAGAGAGAGAGTGAGAGTGAGTGAGAGTGAGAGTTAGAGTGAGTGAGAGTGAGTGAGAGGGAGTGAGAGTGAGTGAGAGTGAGAGTGAGATTGAGAGTGAGTGAGAGTGAGAGTGAGAGAGAGTGAGAGGTAGAGTGAGTGAGAGTGAGTGAGAGTGAGTGAGAGTGAGTGAGAGAGAGTGAGAGTGAGAGTGAGATTGAGAGTGAGAGAGAGTGAGTGAGAGTGAGTGAGAGTGAGAGTTAGAGTGAGTGAGAGTGAGAGTGAGTGAGTGTGAGTGAGAGTGAGAGAGAGCAAGAGTGAGAGTGAGAGAGAGTGAGAGTGAGTAAGAGTGAGAGTGAGTGAGAGTGAGAGTGAGAGAGAGTGAGAGTGAGAGTGAGAGTGAGTGAGAGTGAGAGTGAGAGTGAGTGAGAGAGAGTGAGAGTGAGAGTTTGAGTGAGTGAGAGTGAGTGAGAGTGAGAGTCAGAGGAGTGAGTGAGAGTGAGAGTGAGTGAGAGTGAGTGAGAGTGAGATTGAGAGTGAGTGAGAGTGAGAGTGAGAGAGAGTGAGAGTGAGAGTGAGTGAGAGTGAGAGGTAGAGTGAGTGAGAGTGAGTGAGAGTGAGAGTGAGAGGGAGTGAGTGAGAGTGAGAGTGATTGTGAGTGAGAGTGAGAGAGAGTGAGAGTGAGAATGAGAGAGAGTGAGAGTGAGTGAGAGTGAGAGTTAGAGTGAGTGAGAGTGAGTGAGAGGGAGTGAGAGTGAGTGAGAGTGAGAGTGAGATTGAGAGTGAGTGAGAGTGAGAGTGAGAGAGTGAGAGTGAGAGTGAGTGAGAGTGAGAGTTAGAGTGAGTGAGAGTGAGTGAGAGTGAGAGTGAGAGAGAGTGAGTGAGAGTGAGAGTGAGTGTGAGTGAGAGTGAGAGAGAGCGAGAGTGAGTGAGAGTGAGAGTGAGTGAGAGTGAGAGTGAGAGTGAGTGAGAGTGAGTGAGAGTGAGTGAAAGTGAGAGTGAAATTGAGAGTGAGTGAGAGTGAGAGTGAGAGTGAGAGTGATTGAGAGTGAGCGTGAGAGTGAGTGAGTGTGAGAGTGAGTGTGAGTGTGAGAGTGAGTGAGTGTGAGAGTGAGTGAGAGTGAGTGAGTGAGAGTGAGAGTGAGAGTGTGAGAGGGTGGGAGAGAGTGAGAGTGAGTGAGAGTGAGTGTCAGAGAGAGTGAGAGTGAGAGTGAGAGTGAGTGAGAGTTAGAGTGAGTGAGAGTGAGTGAGAGCGAGAGAGAGTGAGAGAGAGTGAGAGTGAGTGAGAGTGAGAGTCAGAGAGAGTGAGAGTGAGTGAGAGTGAGTGAGAGTGAGCGTGAGAGAGAGTGAGAGTAGAGTGAGTGAGAGTGAGTGAGAGTGAGTGAGAGTGAGTGAGAGAGAGTGAGAGTGAGAGTGAGATTGAGAGTGAGAGAGAGTGAGTGAGAGTGAGAGTTAGAGTGAGTGAGAGTGAGAGTGAGTGAGTGTGAGTGAGAGTGAGAGAGAGCGAGAGTGAGAGTGAGAGAGAGTGAGAGTGAGTGAGAGTGAGAGTGAGTGAGATAGAGTGAGAGTGAGTGTGAGTGAGAGTGTGCCTGGGTGAGAGTGAGAGTGAGTGAGAGTGAGTGAGATTGAGAGTGCGTGATAGTGAGAGTGAGTGAGAATGAGAGTGAGAGTGAGTGAGAGTGAGAGTGAGAGTGAGAGAGAATGAGAGAGAGTGAGAGTGAGAGTGATAGTGAGTGAGAGTGAGAGTGAGAGTGAGTGAGACTGAGAGTTAGAGTGAGTGAGATTGACTGAGAGTGAGAGTGAGTGAGAGTGAGTGAGAGAGAGTGAGAGTGAGAGTTAGATTGAGAGTGAGTGAGAGTGAGAGTGAGAGTGAGAGTGAGTGAGAGTGAGAGTTAGAGTGAGTGAGAGTGAGTGAGAGTGAGAGTGAGAGAGAGTGAGTGAGAGTGAGAGTGAGTGTGAGTGAGAGTGAGAGAGAGCGAGAGTGAGAGTGAGAGAGAGTGAGATTGAGTGAGAGTGAGAGTGAGAGTGAGTGAGAGTGAGAGTTAGAGTGAGTGAGAGTGAGTGAGAGTGAGAGAGAGTGAGCGAGAGTGAGAGTGAGTGAGAGTGAGAGTCAGAGAGAGTGAGAGTGAGAGTGAGTGAGAGTGAGTGAGAGTGAGCGTGAGAGTGAGTGAGAGTGAGAGTGAGTGCGAGTGAGTGAGAGTGAGAGTGAGTGCGAGTGAGTGAGAGTGAGAGTGAGTGAGATAGAGTGAGAGTGAGTGTGAGTGAGAGTGTGCGTGGGTGAGAGTGAGAGTGAGTGAGAGTGAGTGAGATTGAGAGTGCGTGATAGTGAGAGTGAGTGAGAATGAGAGTGAGAGTGAGTGAGAGTGAGAGTGAGAGTGAGAGAGAGTGAGAGAGAGTGAGAGTGAGAGTGAGAGTGAGTGAGAGTGAGAGTGAGAGTGAGTAAGAGGGAGAGTGAGTGAGAGTGAGAGTGAGTGAGAGTGAGAGTGAGAGTGAGTGTGAGTGAGTGAGATTGAGAGAGAGTGAGAGTGAGTGAGAGTGAGAGTGAGAGTGAGTGAGAGTGAGTGAGAGTGAGTGAGAGTGAGAGTGGGTGAGAGTGAGAGTGAGAGAGAGTGAGAGTGAGTGAGAGTGAGAGTGAGTGAGAGTGAGAGTCAGAGAGAGTGAGAGTGAGAGTGAGTGAGAGTGAGTGAGAGTGAGCGTGAGAGTGAGTGAGAGTGAGAGTGATTGCGAGTTAGTGAGAGTGAGAGTGAGTGCGAGTGAGTGAGAGTGAGAGTGAGTGAGAGAGTGAGAGTGAGTGTGAGTGAGAGTGTGCCTGGGTGAGAGTGAGAGTGAGTGAGAGTGAGTGGGATTGAGAGTGCGTGATAGTGAGAGTGAGTGAGAATGAGAGTGAGAGTGAGTGAGAGTGAGAGTGAGAGTGAGAGAGAGTGAGAGAGAGTGAGAGTGAGAGTGATAGTGAGTGAGAGTGAGTGTGAGAGTGAGAGTGAGTGAGAGTGAGTGAGAGTGAGTGAGAGTGAGAGTGAGAGAGAGTGAGAGTGAGTGAGAGTGAGAGTGAGTGAGAGTGAGAGTGAGTGTGAGTGAGAGTGGGTGAGAGTGAGAGTGAAATTGAGAATGAGTGAGTGTGAGAGAGAGTGAGAGTGAGAGTGAGTGAGAGTGAGAGTGAGAGTGAGTGAGAGTGAGTGAGAGTGAGCTTGAGAGTGAGTGAGAGTGAGAGTGAATGCGAGTGAGTGAGAGTGAGAGTGAGTGAGAGAGAGTGAGAGTGAGTGTGAGTGAGAGTGTGCGTGGGTGAGAGTGAGAGTGAGTGAGAGTGAGTGAGATTGAGAGTGCGTGATAGTGAGAGTGAGTGAGAATGAGAGTGAGAGTGAGTGAGAGTGAGAGTGAGAGTGAGAGAGAGTGAGAGAGAGTGAGAGTGAGAGTGATAATGAGTGAGAGTGTGAGTGAGAGTGAGAGTGAGTGAGAGTGAGGGAGAGTGAGAGTGAGAGAGAGTGAGAGTGAGAGTGAGAGTGAGTGAGAGTGAGAGTGAGTGAGAGTGAGAGTTAGAGTGAGTGAGAGTGAGTGAGAGTGAGAGTCAGAGGAGTGAGTGAGAGTGAGAGTGAGTGAGAGTGAGAGTGAGAGTGAGTGAGAGTGAGTGAGAGTGAGTGAGAGTGAGTGAGAGTGAGAGTGAGAGAGAGTGAGAGTGAGAGTGAGTGAGAGTGAGGGTAGAGTGAGTGAGAGTGAGTGGAGAGAGAGTGAGAGAGAGTGAGTGAGAGTGAGAGAGGAGTGAGTAGAGAGAGTGAGAGAGAGTGAGAGTCAGAGAGAGAGTGAGAGTGAGTGAGAGTGAGAGTTAGAGTGAGTGAGAGTGAGTGAGAGGGAGTGAGAGTGAGAGTGAGAGAGAGTGAGAGGTAGAGTGAGTGAGAGTGAGTGAGAGTGAGTGAGAGTGAGTGAGAGAGAGTGAGAGTGAGAGTGAGATTGAGAGTGAGAGAGAGTGAGTGAGAGTGAGTGAGAGTGAGAGTTAGAGTGAGTGAGAGTGAGAGTGAGTGAGTGTGAGTGAGAGTGAGAGAGAGCGAGAGTGAGAGTGAGAGAGAGTGAGAGTGAGTAAGAGTGAGAGTGAGTGAGAGTGAGAGTGAGAGAGAGTGAGAGTGAGAGTGAGAGTGAGTGAGAGTGAGAGTGAGAGTGAGTGAAAGTGAGTGAGAGTGAGAGTTAGAGTGAGTGAGAGTGAGTGAGAGTGAGAGTCAGAGGAGTGAGTGAGAGTGAGAGTGAGTGAGAGTGAGATTGAGAGTGAGTGAGAGTGAGAGAGAGTGAGAGTGAGAGTGAGTGAGAGTGAGAGGTAGAGTGAGTGAGAGTGAGTGAGAGTGAGTGAGAGTGAGTGAGAGAGAGTGAGAGTGAGAGTGAGATTGAGAGTGAGAGAGAGTGAGTGAGAGTGAGAGTGAGAGAGAGCGAGAGTGAGAGTGAGAGAGAGTGAGAGTGAGTGAGAGTGAGAGTGAGTGAGATAGAGTGAGAGTGAGTGTGAGTGAGAGTGTGCGTGGGTGAGAGTGAGAGTGAGTGAGAGTGAGTGAGATTGAGAGTGCGTGATAGTGAGAGTGAGTGAGAATGAGAGTGAGAGTGAGTGAGAGTGAGAGTGAGAGTGAGAGAGAGTGAGAGAGAGTGAGAGTGAGAGTGAGAGTGAGTGAGAGTGAGAGTGAGTGAGAGGGAGAGTGAGAGTGAGTGAGAGTGAGAGTGAGTGAGAGTGAGAGTGAGAGTGAGTGTGAGTGAGTGAGATTGAGAGAGAGTGAGAGTGAGTGAGAGTGAGAGTGAGTGAGAGTGAGTGAGAGTGAGAGTGGGTGAGAGTGAGAGTGAGTGAGAGTGAGTGAGATTGAGAGTGAGTGAGAGTGAGAGTGAGTGAGAGTGAGAGTGAGAGTGAGTGAGAGTGAGAGTGAGAGTGAGAGTGAGTGAGAGTGAGAGAGAGTGAGCGTGAGAGTGAGTGAGTGTGAGAGTGAGTGTAAGTGTGAGAGTGAGTGTGAGAGTGAGTGAGAGAGAGTGAGTGAGAGTGAGTGAGAGTGAGAGTGAGAGTGAAAGAGAGTGAGAGAGAGTGAGAGTGAGTGAGAGTGAGAGTGAGAGTCAGAGAGTGAGAGTGAGAGTGAGTGAGAGTGAGAGTGAGTGAGAGTGAGCGTGAGAGTGAGTGAGAGTGAGAGTGAGTGCGAGTGAGTGAGAGTGAGAGTGAGTGCGAGTGAGTGAGAGTGAGAGTGAGTGAGAGAGTGAGAGTGAGTGTGAGTGAGAGTGTGCCTGGGTGAGAGTGAGAGTGAGTGAGAGTGAGTGAGATTGTGAGTGCGTGATAGTGAGAGTGAGTGAGAATGAGAGTGAGAGTGAGTGAGAGTGAGAGTGAGAGTGAGAGAGAGTGAGAGAGAGTGAGAGTGAGAGTGATAGTGAGTGAGAGTGAGAGTGAGAGTGAGTGAGACTGAGAGTTAAAGTGAGTGAGATTGACTGAGAGTGAGAGTGAGTGAGAGTGAGAGTGATTGCGAGTTAGTGAGAGTGAGAGTGAGTGCGAGTGAGTGAGAGTGAGAGTGAGTGAGAGAGTGAGAGTGAGTGTGAGTGAGAGTGTGCCTGGGTGAGAGTGAGAGTGAGTGAGAGTGAGTGAGATTGAGAGTGCGTGATAGTGAGAGTGAGTGAGAATGAGAGTGAGAGTGAGTGAGAGTGAGAGTGAGAGTGAGAGAGAGTGAGAGAGAGTGAGAGTGAGAGTGATAGTGAGTGAGAGTGAGTGTGAGAGTGAGAGTGAGTGAGAGTGAGTGAGAGTGAGTGAGAGTGAGAGTGAGAGTGAGTGAGAGTGAGAGTGAGTGAGAGTGAGAGTGAGAGTGAGTGAGAGTGGGTGAGAGTGAGAGTGAAATTGAGAATGAGTGAGTGTGAGAGAGAGTGAGAGTGAGAGTGAGTGAGAGTGAGAGTGAGAGTGAGTGAGAGTGAGTGAGAGTGAGCGTGAGAGTGAGTGAGAGTGAGAGTGAGTGCGAGTGAGTGAGAGTGAGAGTGAGTGAGAGAGAGTGAGAGTGAGTGTGAGTGAGAGTGTGCGTGGGTGAGAGTGAGAGTGAGTGAGAGTGAGTGAGATTGAGAGTGCGTGATAGTGAGAGTGAGTGAGAATGAGAGTGAGAGTGAGTGAGAGTGAGAGTGAGAGTGAGAGAGAGTGAGAGAGAGTGAGAGTGAGAGTGATAATGAGTGAGAGTGTGAGTGAGAGTGAGAGTGAGTGAGAGTGAGGGAGAGTGAGAGTGAGAGAGAGTGAGAGTGAGAGTGAGAGTGAGTGAGAGTGAGAGTGAGTGAGAGTGAGAGTTAGAGTGAGTGAGAGTGAGTGAGAGTGAGAGTCAGAGGAGTGAGTGAGAGTGAGTGAGACTGAGAGTGAGAGTGAGTGAGAGTGAGTGAGAGTGAGTGAGAGTGAGTGAGAGTGAGAGTGAGAGAGAGTGAGAGTGAGAGTGAGTGAGAGTGAGAGGTAGAGTGAGTGAGAGTGAGTGAGAGTGAGAGTGAGAGAGAGTGAGTGAGAGTGAGAGTGAGTGTGAGTGAGAGTGAGAGAGAGTGAGAGTCAGAGAGAGAGTGAGAGTGAGTGAGAGTGAGAGTTAGAGTGAGTGAGAGTGAGTGAGAGGGAGTGAGAGTGAGTGAGAGTGAGAGTGAGATTGAGAGTGAGTGAGAGTGAGAGTGAGAGAGAGTGAGAGGTAGAGTGAGTGAGAGTGAGTGAGAGTGAGTGAGAGTGAGTGAGAGAGAGTGAGAGTGAGAGTGAGATTGAGAGTGAGAGAGAGTGAGTGAGAGTGAGTGAGAGTGAGAGTTAGAGTGAGTGAGAGTGAGAGTGAGTGAGTGTGAGTGAGAGTGAGAGAGAGCTAGAGTGAGAGTGAGAGAGAGTGAGAGTGAGTAAGAGTGAGAGTGAGTGAGAGTGAGAGTGAGAGAGAGTGAGAGTGAGAGTGAGAGTGAGTGAGAGTGAGAGTGAGAGTGAGTGAGAGAGTGAGAGTTAGAGTGAGTGAGAGTGAGTGAGAGTGAGAGTCAGAGGAGTGAGTGAGAGTGAGAGTGAGTGAGAGTGAGTGAGAGTGAGATTGAGAGTGAGTGAGAGTGAGAGTGAGAGAGAGTGAGAGTGAGAGTGAGTGAGAGTGAGAGGTAGAGTGAGTGAGAGTGAGTGAGAGTGAGAGTGAGAGGGAGTGAGTGAGAGTGAGAGTGATTGTGAGTGAGAGTGAGAGAGAGTGAGAGTGAGAATGAGAGAGAGTGAGAGTGAGTGAGATTGAGAGTTAGAGTGAGTGAGAGTGAGTGAGAGGGAGTGAGAGTGAGTGAGAGTGAGAGTGAGATTGAGAGTGAGTGAGAGTGAGAGTGAGAGAGTGAGAGTGAGAGTGAGTGAGAGTGAGAGTTAGAGTGAGTGAGAGTGAGTGAGAGTGAGAGTGAGAGAGAGTGAGTGAGAGTGAGAGTGAGTGTGAGTGAGAGTGAGAGAGAGCGAGAGTGAGTGAGAGTGAGAGTGAGTGAGAGTGAGAGTGAGAGTGAGTGAGAGTGAGTGAGAGTGAGTGAAAGTGAGAGTGAAATTGAGAGTGAGTGAGAGTGAGAGTGAGAGTGATTGAGAGTGAGCGTGAGAGTGAGTGAGTGTGAGAGTGAGTGTGAGTGTGAGAGTGAGTGAGAGAGAGTGAGTGAGAGTGAGTGAGAGTGAGAGTGAGAGTGTGAGAGGGTGGGAGAGAGTGAGAGTGAGTGAGAGTGAGTGTCAGAGAGAGTGAGAGTGAGTGTGAGTGAGAGTTAGAGTGAGTGAGAGTGAGTGAGAGCGAGAGAGAGTGAGAGAGATTGAGAGTGAGTGAGAGTGAGAGTCAGAGAGAGTGAGAGTGAGTGAGAGTGAGTGAGAGTGAGCGTGAGAGAGAGTGAGAGGTAGAGTGAGTGAGAGTGAGTGAGAGTGAGTGAGAGTGAGTGAGAGAGAGTGAGAGTGAGAGTGAGATTGAGAGTGAGAGAGAGTGAGTGAGAGTGAGAGTTAGAGTGAGTGAGAGTGAGAGTGAGTGAGTGTGAGTGAGAGTGAGAGAGAGCGAGAGTGAGAGTGAGAGAGAGTGAGAGTGAGTGAGAGTGAGAGTGAGTGAGATAGAGTGAGAGTGAGTGTGAGTGAGAGTGTGCGTGGGTGAGAGTGAGAGTGAGTGAGAGTGAGTGAGATTGAGAGTGCGTGATAGTGAGAGTGAGTGAGAATGAGAGTGAGAGTGAGTGAGAGTGAGAGTGAGAGTGAGAGAGAGTGAGAGAGAGTGAGAGTGAGAGTGAGAGTGAGTGAGAGTGAGAGTGAGTGAGAGGGAGAGTGAGAGTGAGTGAGAGTGAGAGTGAGAGTGAGTGTGAGTGAGTGAGATTGAGAGAGAGTGAGAGTGAGTGAGAGTGAGAGTGAGTGAGAGTGAGTGAGAGTGAGAGTGGGTGAGAGTGAGAGTGAGTGAGAGTGAGTGAGATTGAGAGTGAGTGAGAGTGAGAGTGAGTGAGAGTGAGAGTGAGAGTGAGTGAGAGTGAGAGTGAGAGTGAGAGTGAGTGAGAGTGAGAGAGAGTGAGCGTGAGAGTGAGTGAGTGTGAGAGTGAGTGTGAGTGTGAGAGTGAGTGTGAGAGTGAGTGAGAGAGAGTGAGTGAGAGTGAGTGAGAGTGAGAGTGAGAGTGAAAGAGAGTGAGAGAGAGTGAGAGTGAGTGAGAGTGAGAGTGAGAGTCAGAGAGTGAGAGTGAGAGTGAGTGAGAGTGAGAGTGAGTGAGAGTGAGCGTGAGAGTGAGCGTGAGAGTGAGTGAGAGTGAGAGTGAGTGCGAGTGAGTGAGAGTGAGAATGAGTGCGAGTGAGTGAGAGTGAGAGTGAGTGAGAGAGTGAGAGTGAGTGTGAGTGAGAGTGGGTGAGAGTGAGAGTGAGTGAGAGTGAGTGAGATTGAGAGTGCGTGATAGTGAGAGTGAGTGAGAATGAGAGTGAGAGTGAGTGAGAGTAAGAGTGAGAGTGAGAGAGAGTGAGAGAGAGGAGAGTGAGAGTGATAGTGAGTGAGGAGAGTGAGAGTGAGTGAGACTGAGAGTTAGAGTGAGTGAGAT